>NC_056623.2:8160000-8460000 GCF_002870075.4 Lactuca sativa | reverse complement strand
CATAATATTAGAGACAATTGCAAGCTTCTTCTCCATGCATGGTACCTAGATGATGGCACACTTATTGGAGATTCTAAAGAGGTGGCCAAAGCCTTAGACATCATTAAGGCTATTTGGCCCAAAATTGGGCCTTCAGTTGAATATCAAGAAAACCTAGCTCTTTTGGCCCTCGTGTGATGGAAGGAAGCTGTGTGAGGGGCTATTCCCAGTCGGCATCGGGAGGCCACCATTGGGGGTGAAACTTCTCGGAGGAGCTGTTAGCAGAGATGCTAGTTTCATTAGCAACTTAGCCATAAAGAGAGCCGCCCTGTGAATTTGATGTGCCTTCTTCCCCAATTGTCTGACCCACAAAGTGAGCTCCTTCTACTTTGGTCTTGTATGGGTATTGCTAAACTTTCTTTGGGCTAAGGACGTGCCAACCTGTTTACATGGAGGAGGCGGCGTTGTTCTTCGATAATGGATTACGTCGGGCGACTGAGAACATTGTGGTTTGTGGTGGCCCTTTCTTTGGCGACTTACAGTGGTGACTTGCTTCCCTACCCATCCAGTTTGGTGGTTTGGGTTTATACTCGGCAGTAGAGGCTATCTCATATTCTTTTGTTGCCTCAAGGACCCAATCTTGGGTATTGCAAGACCACATCTTACAGGATAGCGGCATTTATGATATGGGTTTTGATTATTCTTGTGCCTTAGATTCTCTTCGTAACAAGCTTACGGACATTGACCTTAGTAGTTTTACTACTAAGGACACCCCCCCCCCCTAAATCCCATAATACGTTGGCGAGTGCCCTTTTTAGTAAAATTATCCAAGATATGGAAGTGAATTTCAATATGACGACTCGGAAAAAAGCATTTTTCCCAGTGTCTACGTGCACCACATGCTCAAGATTTTCTTCTAGCTATCCCTATAGATGGGCTTGGCCAAAATATGTCTCTGGTGGAGTATCATACCATCCTCAAATATCGACTCATGATTCCTATATTCCCAGCCGATGGGATATGTTTGATATGCCACAAGTCATGTTTGGACTCTTTCGGCGAGCATGCAGTTCATTGCAAAGAACTCCTGGGGTTCAAATACAGGCACAATATGGTTGGGGATGTTTTGTTCGACATATATAAGCGTGTTGGGGTTTCCGCCAAGAAAGAGGCTCCTGTGAATTTCTTGACTGACCCAACAGAAGGAAGGTCAACCCTTAGACCGGCTGACATTTTGATTTTTGGGTGGGTTGGAGGGAAATACGCATGTGTGGACCTTACAAGGGTATCCCCTCTCGTAAGTTTGAGGGTCGGGGGTTTCACGGTGGGATAGTCTGCATTAAAAGCTGTTACATGTAAGGTCACCAAACATGAGAAACCGTGCATGGAAAATCAACAAGCGTTCATACCATTTGCATTTGATACGTTTGGTTTCCTTGCGTCGGATGTGGTGGAGCTTCTTAGTAGACTACAACGGATTATGCATAGCAATGTTATATTCCATAAATCTATGGATGTAGTCTTCAAAAGAATTGGTTTTACCATACAAAAGGGCTTAGCGGCGCAACTTGTTGCCCGTTTGCCTTCTCATTCATTGTATGATGATAACTAAAATCGTATAATAAATGTTTTGATATTTGGAATTAAAAAGAGAGGATCGGATCTTGAACCTTTATATATCACCCTTCTTCTCCACTCCACCATGGTGACTACCATCATGACCCAACAACAATCATCTTCTTCGCCCACCTTATACCTCCACCAAAAACCACCGTCCTTATCCATTCCGCCATCAGTGACTACCCAATCAACCCAAAAATAGCTTCCACCACAAACCTCTTCCATACCCACGAGACCTAACTCCATTTCACCACCCTTATTACTTCCTTCACATCTTACACAATCACACACCCCGCCACCATCGTCCCCTACTATTTACGTGAATAGCACCACCAAAAAACACCACCAACTGCCACCCTTTTCCGAAAATTAGCCAGCATCAACCACCTTATTCCTCCATTACAGCCACCCCTTATCCCACCTTTTTAGCCACCACAACACCACCACCTCCCTAGTCAACCTTCATCCATCCTCCCCACTATCATCACCTTCCACCTACTGGACCACCAGCTAGCCACCACCACCATATCACATCCAAAAAAAGAATAAGAGGAAAGGGAGTGGTGATCGACCTAACTCCACCACCTGCGATCGATTCAAAAGGAGGAGAAAATCTAGTAGATTCTTAGGGTTGAGATCAATCAGAAAGAGAAAATGAGAGGGATAAGGATGTGATCGATTGGAGTGATGAAGAAAAGGAGTGAAAAAAACTTGTGATTCAGAATAGAACAGGGAAGAAGGAAGGAGTGGGTCATGATTCTTTTGGAGTTGCAATCGATCAGCAAGATTCAGAGTATTTTGATTCTATCGATCGATTTTGAGGATGAGGTATGGTGCTTGACGTGAGAAGAAGGAGACGTATGCACGTTGGGACACACACGACCGGACACAGACAAGTTAAAAGAGGGATGTTGGGCTAATTACATCTCATTGTAGGCCTGTGATCTTTTGTTGGGCTACACAATTCATGCAAGAACAAGTCCAAGGGGAGTACTTCCTTTCTATTTGTATAACATCATTTACTGTGATACTTAGAAATATTTTGTTAAAACAAATGATGTTTAAACTTAGTTTTTTTTATTGATGTTGATTTTATTTTTATGGAGTAATTTTCTTTTGGGTTTAGCTCATTGGGAAAATGATAAATCGCTATGCTTTAATTAAATTAACATAAATTGTGTGGTAATTGTTTGTTGTTTAAATGTGTGTTTAATGTCAAAAATTGCTTTACAAAATTATACTAAATGACAATGTTTATTATCTGGCCAATAATAGATGTTAGATGTTAGTTCAGATTTCATTTTGTAGTTAATTGCAACTTTTTACTTCGATAGAAGCTTTAGTTGGGAAATCATTGGAACACAAGTGTTTGATTTCTTGAACCCACTTAAAATCAACATAGATGTGTGTTGGTGCACTTTTAAGAAAACCATTAAACTTAATTTTTTTTAATTTCACGAGCTGCATAGAGATATCAGTGAGTGAAATTAAATCGAATCATGAGACCGAGATGTAATTTATGACTTTAGATGGTGTTATAAAATTTATTACCTCTACATTTGTGTTAATTGATTAATTGAATTAGATGAATCATGGACTTGTAAATGTCAACTAAACCCTACTTTCTCTTGTCTGTGAAATCCCAAATTGTGTGTATATTTCTTGAGTCCCTTTTATTTTAGTATCACGTTACTGAATTTCCTTAGTTTGTTGTAGAAAGATTAGTTGCTTGCTAAATTCTATTTTATTTTATTTTTTGAAAAAATAGTTTCATTAATTAATCAAACCAAATCATTTTTACCAACAACTTCTTGATTCATCTTCCTTTAAGATAGATAGTCCATGTGGGTACGATATCTAGTCTTACTACTATATTACTTTCACGACCTTGTATACTTGCGAGTACGTATTTTAGTCAATAGTTTATAGGGCAATAAACCTCCACGCCCAGCGTACTTAGGATTATACCCATCATAATCACCTGAGTTCCAAACTCTAAACTAAGGTCTTAATGCTTTAAGACTTAACGTCCAAACTTCAGATCTAAGCCTAATAAACATCTGAAGTCATAATATTTATACCTTTGTATGGCAAAAGAAAGCTCAAAACCAAAACCCTTACTTATATTACCAGCTAAAACTCCATAACTCTTGCATGGAAGAAAACTAAGGACCAAGATAGCATTTTTATGACATTAAACACTCTAAAATGCTTGAAAGGGTAGCTCAAATGGTCTGGAATGGATAATACTCAAGAGACCAAGGTTTTTAGGACAAAAGGTCATAAATTACACCCTAACAAGATCTAACAAGGCAAGCATCAAGATTTAAATTTTATACCTCCTGAAGATGCACAAGGATGAGAAGAATCTGGATCCAAAAGCTTGAGTGCAACACTACCTCTTCAAGGATCTTCCTTTACCACCAAGAACACTAAAATAACTCTCAAGAGCTTCAAAACTTTCACACAAGAATTAGGGTTTCGAGATGAGGGCTAAGAGGAATGGAGATGGGAGCTAAGGAAAGGTTTGAGACCATAAAGTTGTTTAAATAAGGTCCAACCCCTAAAAATTAGGGTTTGAAATCTTTGTGAGTACCCCATGCATACTCTTTCGTACGCCCAACATACGCAACAACCTCCTCGTCATCCACTTAATGCACTACGCTAGGCGTACCAAAAGGTACCCCCCCCCCCCCCATGTAAGGACCATTTTTGAAAATAATTTTATACTTTAAAGTCAAAAATGAAAGATACCTGGAACACAGG
The DNA here is from genome assembly GCF_002870075.4 of Lactuca sativa. Classification (NCBI taxonomy): domain Eukaryota; kingdom Viridiplantae; phylum Streptophyta; class Magnoliopsida; order Asterales; family Asteraceae; genus Lactuca; species Lactuca sativa. Next base: position 8,455,635 of record NC_056623.2, on the reverse strand, counting down.
TGTTACAACTCTTCCCCACTTTAATCATACTTCATCCTCAAATTATGTTGCTACAAACAAGTCTGGGTGGTGCTCCGTTATCTCAACATTCGGCTCCCACGTCCTCTCCGAGCCTTTCTGACGCCGCCACTGCACCTTTACCAAGTTCACCACTTTTTTTGTAGAGCCTTGGTCTTCCTGCCGAGAATCGCAATCCGCACATGTATATAGTTCAGGCACTCATTAATCTGAATATCATCCAAAGGAATCACAACAGAATCATCGACACATTTCGCAACTGAGAGACATGGAAAGTGTTGTGGATCTGACTGAGCTCAACGGGTAAATCGAGCTTATATGCAACCTTGCCCACCCATGCGGTAATATTGAAGGGACCAATAAACCGGGGGCCCAGCTTGCCCTGCTTCCAAAACAAAATGACACATTTCCAAGTTGACACCTTCAGAAGCACCAAGTCCCTCACCTGAAACTCAAGGTTCAAATGTTGCCCGTCTGCATAACTCTTATGTCGACTTTACATGACTCGCAAACTGTCGCGTACTTGCTAAATTAACTCAGTGGTCTTGAGTACCACTTCAGTACTCCTCATGACCCAATGTCCGACCTCGCCCCAACAAACCTAGGTCTTATACCTCCTCCCATACAATATTTCGAAGGGTGGTCGATGAATACTCACATGATAATTGTTGTTGTAGGAGAACTCTGCCAGTGGAAGGTACGTATCCCAACTTCCTCCAAAATCTAGCATGTAACATCCGAAAAACACAACCAATTTAAAATTTTCAAAGCAACCCGATTTTCATTAGAATGTTCACAAAAAGGTTTTCAATACAATTCATTTAAGTATTCCCAGAATCACGTTGTTACAAAATCATGAGGAACGGTACGATCGCGCCTTCGCCTTGCCACAGTCTCCTGAAGAACCTGAAAAACATTAAACCACAACTGTAAGCCCGAAAGCTTAGTGAGATACCCCCAAAATACCAACCACGCATACGCCTTTCCAGGCCGTGACCTTCCGGTCCAAAACATATAAATCATACATAACAAAACAGATCATAGAACAATCATGCATATCGGGTCTATCGTGACTGGTCCGCCTTATCAGGCCTTCAGTCCGTCGGATCCATCCTCCGGGTCTAGTCATGTCCTCCGAGTCTACAGTGGGGTTGGTCCGCCCGCATTGGGCCTTCAACCCACCTGGTCCACTCTCCGAGTCTACAGTGTGACTGGTCCGCCCGCATCGGGCCTTCAGTCATCCTGGTCCACTCTCCGAGCCTCGGCACGTCTGGTCCGCCCTCGTGGGGCCTACAGCCTATCCGGACCGCTCGTTGGGCCTTCGGAACAACCGGTCCGCCCTGGGTATCTTGGCCTACAGCACAAAGCAGGACCCGCCTCAACCCATCTCTAGTCCAAACAACCATGTGCACAAAACATACAGTCATATAACAGTCATAATCAACAAACCGAGTAAACAGATCACATAGCATATCATTACCCTAACCGGGCTACCGCCCTATCCGATCACTAGCATAGCATTACTCAGCATATCGAGAACTGACCTTTACAAGGTCCCCTAGCATGTACCATCCTAACTACCAGGATGCAGACACAACCAGCACTAACATGATAAACGTAACTGAATCTCAATACAATAAAGGGCCGGCCTTGGTGCCTTAGACCCTGTTGATATAGTGAGGATAACTCACCTCGAACTGACGGCTGAAAAGATAAGATCCCGCTGCTCCGAACTCTGACACAACTCCTCCACTGAACATCAAACAATAACCCAATAAACTCCCATGATTACCAAAATACCCCTGGAAGACAACTGGTCAACCCTGGACAGGTCAAAGTCAACCCCTGACAGACCCTACTCGCCGAGTCAACCCGATGACTCGCCGAGTCCAACAACTCTGAGTCCACTCGCACCCAATTCACCGAGTCGTCCCTCGACTCACCGATTCATCGACTCAACCAGAAATATTGGGACTTCCTCGACAAGACTCGCCGAGTCCAACTGAACTCGTCGAGTCCAAGGTCATCTTCAACCTACTCGCCGAGTTGTTCTTCCAACTCGTCGAGTTCATGGCCATCTTCAACCTACTCGCCGAGTTGTTCTTCCAACTCGTCGAGTTCATGGCCATCTTCAAGCAACTCGTCGAGTCCACCCATGTGACTCGCCGAGTTCCACCAGTCTGAATCCATACAGAAGCATCTCAGGCCATGCAATTGATCCAAAACATAGATCCAACCTCCTACAATCCAACCATCACGTAAAGTGGCAAACTTTACGTGAATCAAACGAGATCTAGGCCATTTCCACCGTAAAACCAAGGTTTGGGACATGATAGCTTCATTCATAGCACAAAGGTTGGGACTTTAATGCACTCAATGACTTCTCCATTCCAGATCTGAGGTAGCAACCTCAGATCCATCCTCCAACACCAAAATGTCACACAACCAAGCATCCCACACAACCCCAAATGGTGAAACTAGGAATGCACAGCTTAAGGACGAAGATATTACCTCCAAAAGATGCCTCAATAACAGCTAAACACGAATCCAAGCAAAGCCCTTTGATCCAAACCACTTCTCCTTCAAGATTTCTTCAATCAACACCTCTCCAAGCCTTAACTTGCTCCACAAAAGATTTCTCCACGAACTTAGGGCCTCTGGAACTCAAGGGGGGAACAAGGGAGGCTGTGGAAGGGTGCAAGGTTCTTTATATAGGGCTCAACCCCGGAAATTAGGGTTTTCCTCATACAGCACCTACTCGCCGAGTCCATACTTGGACTCGCCGAGTAGGCCACTCGGCACGCGACCATGACCGCGACCGGACTCGCCGAGTCTATCCATGGACTCGCCGAGTCACCCTCTAAAACTTACACTTTCAGCCCTTCAACTCTACTCTTGCGATTCCGGGATGTTACAACTCTCCCCCACTTAAATTAGGCTTCGCCCTCGAAGCCTTCGGCATCCCATCTTCAATCTACTTCCCACTCTGCGCCACTTGACCTTGACCGAACCAAGCCCCTCAAAGTACAACCATAGAACCAGAAGCTCACTTTCTCATCTTCCACTTGACTCACATGGCTATAAAGCCACGCACCCTCGGATTCCCGATCCAAATTCCACTCTACCCTTATCATAACGACCGAAAGACTCATTCTTCCATTTCGGAGCAACTCCCCCGAGTTCTCCTATCGCAATCACACCTACATGCCGATCTAGCTCTAGCACCCTCAGGTGCGGATAACCTGATATATAGACGATATCCTCAACATCCTTCCAGGATAAACCACTGATACATACCCAGAACCCTGATCATGATCTCACTGAGAGTCCAAGACTCTTGCTCTGCATCCCTTCCTAACTCCTCTCCCTGACTCCACGTCGCGATATTCCTTCTGCGCCCAAAGCAACATATCGAGTCGAATAAACTTATATTCCGCCGCCGCAACACACTACTCAAAGATCATCGACGGACCACTGTGATCGCAACTCTGCACTGCCGCTTTCACCTCCGTGAAACCCCACTTGTCTGCCCAGCCACCATGACAGGCACCATGGTGCTCATCCTACGCCACATTACCACCTTAGGGCGTACCCAATATCCATGCATTACCGCTACTCTGGCTCTTAGCACAAGGACTCTCAAGCCCATGCACTACCTTCACTGCTCAAGATCGCTAGCCGGGGCCAGACCTCCCAATGTAATCCCATTGCGACATACGCAACCCATAGCCTCTAACCGATTCAATATTACCCGCAGAGTCTTCAGCATGACTGGACCGCCTCCCCGGGCCTTCAGCCAATCTGGACCACTCTCAGAACCTTCAGCCAATCTGACTGGACCGTCCTCCGAGCCTTCGGCCTGACTGGTACGCCTACCGGCCTTCAGTCTATCCGGACCGCTCCACAATCACTCATCATTCCAACTATCTCTTCGGGAAATCCTCCCGTGCATACCGTTCTAGCCCTCTAGGGGTTCCGAACTCTACCTCCATCATACATACTCGATCCCGGCCTGCACCCATGCCTTCCTCAATCAACTGCTCTAGGTCTGTATTTCGCCCCGCACGCTTACTGCTCACCCATCCGAGCCTGCTCTCATCTGATAGAAATACCGCTGAATTCCCAAGCGGCTAAACAACCTTCCATGCCCAACGACCATCCAGAGAATTTCCAATTCTCCCCCACTTAAGACGCTGACAGATAATCACCGGTCGCCATCACCGATCTCCCAAAGCACCTCGTAGGAATCAGCACATGCACTCCAAGTGCGTTTCATCAGTACCGACAACTTCCATACAAAACATGCTCCTACGCTGTACAACCCGCTCGAAAGCGACTCAATCTTCATCTTTCCATTCCTCAGATTGCAGAATCCAACTAGCCTCCAAACTAACACCGCATCCGCCACCAATCTTCTCAAAGATAATCAATGATGGCTCGAAGTACAATCCCAAAACCATAACGATCCCTCAAGGGACACAAGATACTAAAACCAAAATTCCGATCACAACTCGCCAATCCCTCAAGGAACAACGAATACCACAAGAAACCCGAAACGCAATTTCCATAGCCAACCAACGAAACTAGCAGATAACAATACTCCACAACAAGCATAAATAATCAAAACATCAGAAAGAAACATACCCGCAACAGCAAGCTGAAAAACACGACCCTAAGCCCTTGGGGGCTCCGCTCCACCCTGACCTCCACCTGTGATCCTCAACGTAGCCGGTGCTGGAGCCTGCACCGATCCTGCAGCAATCTGTGGACAGTTGACCTTCAAATGTCCAACCTGATGACAATGATAGCATATCCTCAAATCCCGAACCGGCACCGACTGCCGACAATCCCTCGCATAGTGTCCCTCCTTCCCGCACTTGCGGCATACTCCACCGGACCGACAAACCCCGGCATGACCCCTTCCACACTTACCACAGACGTGGCCACCCTGATCTCCCATCCTGAAATCAACGGTCTTAGACCGTTTCGTCGCCGGCTGCGACTGAACCGGAGCTTGCCTCAGCTCACGCATCTGTAACTCAATCTCTAACTCACGCCGCCTGGCGGCCTCCTGCAACTCCAGCAAAGTCTCGCACCTCTGCGCAGACACAAACTGTCTGATATCCCTCTTTAGCATACTCAGATATCGGGACATCTGAGCCTGCTCCGAAGCGAACTTGGGACAAAACATCGCCCTCTCAGTAAACATCCTGGTGATTTCCGTCACCGATTCCGAATCCTGCTTTAGCTCCAAGAACTCCTGAGCCAACCTCTCCCTCTCGACCTGTGGAACATAGCGAGTACTGAACATCTCCCTGAACCGATCCCATGAAATCGCAGCCCTCTGCGCATCCGAATACGATCCCGTGGTCAATCTCCACCAATCCTTTGCTCCGAGCCTCAACAGGTTTAAAGCACACCTCACCCTCTGATCAGCAGGGCATGAACAAGTGAAGAAACATCCTTCCACATCTGATAACCACCTCATAGCAACGATCGGATCCTGAACTCCATCAAAAGTGGGAGGCTTCGTATTATCGAAGTCCCGATACTGAAAACCTCTACTGGCTCCTCCTCCTGCCGCCGCTACTGCTGCGGTAGCCGCCGCGGCAGCCGTCTCCGTGAGAGCCGCATAACGCTCATCAAAATACTCCACCATGGCGGTCTTGATCGACCCAAACAACTCTGGCAGCTCAGCCCGAATCAATGCGGCAACCTCATCATGCAGAATCTCGCGAATCCTCGCATCCAACTCGTGCGTACTCATCTGACTGACAACCTCTGGCTGTGCAGACCCACTTGGAGCTCCCTCTCCTGCTCCTGATCCTGACCCGGATCCACTCCCAGCGTGCCCTGGAATCTCCATACTGAAAATAAAACACCAATCTCAGACATATTCCACTAACCGGGAACCAGCTCTCATCCCAACCCTAGAGGTCATGATTTCCCTGATACGCGTATGAGTCCGTGCTTTCAGTAGTACGGGCCCATACTACCTTCCGCACCAACCCATATTTGTATGAAGTACTCCCACAACACCCTAGCGACACATATAACAACGCTCTATCCTCACCACTAGAGGAACACTAGAAATCTCTCGCAAGGAACCCTAGGCTAGCAGGCATCATAAATCAGGCAACTCATCAATAAATCCTGAAGATCCCTAGCCTAACTCTAGCATGCTGTTCTATCAAAGCTCAATAAAACAATTGCCATGTATGATATTTTGGGGTTACTTACTGGCTCCGGCTGATCGTACCTCCGCGTCCTCCTTTACTTGTTTTGAAAACCATTTTAATTTCTTTTTTTTGAAAACTCTCCTCGATTTGAGACTGGAGTCACACAAGTGTTCCTCCAATTCACTCAAACCAAGGCTCTGATACCAACTTGTAACATCTGAAAAACACAACCAATTTAAAATTTTCAAAGCAACCCGATTTTCATTAGAATGTTCACAAAAAGGTTTTCAATACAATTCATTTAAGTATTCCCAGAATCACGTTGTTACAAAATCATGAGGAACGGTACGATCGTGCCTTCGCCTTGCCACAGTCTCCTGAAGAACCTGAAAAACATTAAACCACAACTGTAAGCCCGAAAGCTTAGTGAGATACCCCCAAAATACCAACCACGCATACGCCTTTCCAGGCCGTGACCTTCCGGTCCAAAACATATAAATCATACATAACAAAACAGATCATAGAACAATCATGCATATCGGGTCTATCGTGACTGGTCCGCCTTATCAGGCCTTCAGTCCGTCGGATCCATCCTCCGGGTCTAGTCATGTCCTCCGAGTCTACAGTGGGGTTGGTCCGCCCGCATTGGGCCTTCAACCCACCTGGTCCACTCTCCGAGTCTACAGTGTGACTGGTCCGCCCGCATCGGGCCTTCAGTCATCCTGGTCCACTCTCCGAGCCTCGGCACGTCTGGTCCGCCCTCGTGGGGCCTACAGCCTATCCGGACCGCTCGCTGGGCCTTCGGAACAACCGGTCCGCCCTGGGTATCTTGGCCTACAGCACAAAGCAGGACCCGCCTCAACCCATCTCTAGTCCAAACAACCATGTGCACAAAACATACAGTCATATAACAGTCATAATCAACAAACCGAGTAAACAGATCACATAGCATATCATTACCCTAACCGGGCTACCGCCCTATCCGATCACTAGCATAGCATTACTCAGCATATCGAGAACTGACCTTTACAAGGTCCCCTAGCATGTACCATCCTAACTACCAGGATGCAGACACAACCAGCACTAACATGATAAACGTAACTGAATCTCAATACAATAAAGGGCCGGCCTTGGTGCCTTAGACCCTGTTGATATAGTGAGGATAACTCACCTCGAACTGACGGCTGAAAAGATAAGATCCCGCTGCTCCGAACTCTGACACAACTCCTCCACTGAACATCAAACAATAACCCAATAAACTCCCATGATTACCAAAATACCCCTGGAAGACAACTGGTCAACCCTGGACAGGTCAAAGTCAACCCCTGACAGACCCTACTCGCCGAGTCAACCCGATGACTCGCCGAGTCCAACAACTCTGAGTCCACTCGCACCCAATTCACCGAGTCGTCCCTCGACTCACCGATTCATCGACTCAACCAGAAATATTGGGACTTCCTCGACAAGACTCGCCGAGTCCAACTGAACTCGTCGAGTCCAAGGCCATCTTCAACCTACTCGCCGAGTTGTTCTTCCAACTCGTCGAGTTCATGGCCATCTTCAACCTACTCGCCGAGTTGTTCTTCCAACTCGTCGAGTTCATGGCCATCTTCAAGCAACTCGTCGAGTCCACCCATGTGACTCGCCGAGTTCCACCAGTCTGAATCCATACAGAAGCATCTCAGGCCATGCAATTGATCCAAAACATAGATCCAACCTCCTACAATCCAACCATCACGTAAAGTGGCAAACTTTACGTGAATCAAACGAGATCTAGGCCATTTCCACCTTAAAACCAAGGTTTGGGACATGATAACTTCATTCATAGCACAAAGGTTGGGACTTTAATGCACTCAATGACTTCTCCATTCCAGATCTGAGGTAGCAACCTCAGATCCATCCTCCAACACCAAAATGTCACACAACCAAGCATCCCACACAACCCCAAATGGTGAAACTAGGAATGCACAGCTTAAGGACGAAGATATTACCTCCAAAAGATGCCTCAATAACAGCTAAACACGAATCCAAGCAAAGCCCTTTGATCCAAACCACTTCTCCTTCAAGATTTCTTCAATCAACACCTCTCCAAGCCTTAACTTGCTCCACAAAAGATTTCTCCACGAACTTAGGGCCTCTGGAACTCAAGGGGGGAACAAGGGAGGCTGTGGAGGGGTGCAAGGTTCTTTATATAGGGCTCAACCCCGGAAATTAGGGTTTTCCTCATACAGCACCTACTCGCCGAGTCCATACTTGGACTCGCCGAGTAGGCCACTCGGCACGCGACCATGACCGCGACCGGACTCGCCGAGTCTATCCATGGACTCGCCGAGTCACCCTCTAAAACTTACACTTTCAGCCCTTCAACTCTACTCTTGCGATTCCGGGATGTTACATAGCATGCACTCTAAGAGCATATCTTCGAGCTTCTGAATCGTCCGCTCGCTCTGTCCATCAATTTGGGGGTAATATGTTGTACTGAAATGCAGCTGACTACCCAACTCCTCATGAAACTTCCCCCAAAACCTGGAGGTGAAATGAACATGTCGGTTTGAAACCACCGATATTGGCACCCCATGCCGAACCACCACCTCCTGGATGTAAATGTTTGCCAGCTTCTTAGCAGATATACTCTCTGCAATCAAAATAACATGTGCACTCTTGGTCAATCAATCAACAATGACACATATAGAATCAACTCCACTTGTCATCCTTGGCAGCTTTGTGATAAAATCCATGGTAGTCTCTTCCCGTTTCTATATGGGAATGGATAACGGTTGCATCTTACCATGAGATCACTGATGTTCGGTCTTGACTTTCCTGAAAGTCAGGCACCGCTCCACATATGGGAATATGAAAAACCGTTATCCACTCCCTAGGATAGATGATCTCTTCGATCAGTTGCAGAGCGCATATTGGTTCTCCAAGACTGATTTGAGGTCGGGGTATCATCAGGTCTGGGTCAGAGAGGAGGACGTGGAGAAAACCGAGTTTCAAACTCATTACGATCATTACGAGTTCGTGGTGATTCCATTTGGGCTCACCAACGCGACAGCAGTATTCATGGACCTGATGAATCGGGTCTGTAGGCCGATGCCTGATCGCTCGGTCATTGTGTTCATAGATGATATCTTGATGTAGTCCAAGACCCGAGAGCAGCACGAGGAGCACCCTAGGGAGTTGTTGGGAGTTCTTAGACGATAACGGTTGTATTTCAAGTTCTCGAAGTGTGAGTTTTTGTTGCGAGAGGTCCAGTTCCTTGGACATCTCGTTAACCAGGATGCGATTTTGGTCGACCCGGCCAAAATCGAGGCAGTCATGTAGTGGGAGGTGCCGAGGTCTCCTTCGGACATCAGGAGCTTTCTGGGTTTACCAGGATACTACCGGAGGTTTATTCGGGATTTCTATAAGATTGCAGTACCCCCCCCCCACTCGTCTGAAGAGGAAGGGAGTGGATTTCCGGTGGGGTCGGATCAGCAGAGGGCGTTTGAGACTCTCCGTCAGTGTTTGTGCGAGGCTCCAATTTTGACACTCCCGGAGGGAGTGGAGGATTTTGTGGTGTTCTGTGATGCATCCATCATAGGTTTACAGGCGGTCCTCATGCAGAGAGGACGAGTGATAGCCTACGTGTTGCAGCAGCTGAAGCCGCATGAGACAAGATATCCTACTCATGATCTGGAGTTGGGAGTGGTGGTGTTCGCTCTCAAGATATGGAGACATTATTTATATGGGGTTCGTTGTACCATATATACGGATCACAAGAATTTGATACACATCATGGATCAGCCGAACCTAAACATGAGGCAGGGCATGTGGCTGGATGTAGTCAAGGGCTACGACTGCGAGATCCTTTACCACCTCGGTAAAGCGAACGTGGTGGCAGATACTTTAAGCCGCAAGGCAGCTGGGTCTTCCACCCCAGCAGTGTGTATGAGAATAGTGGTGGATTCTCTGTTTATGAGCTTGATCATGGATGCTCAGGTTGAGGGCATGCGACCGGGGAACTGGAAGTTGGAGAGGATCAAGGGTGAGAACACCCGGTTTGTGCAGGATAGTCGGGGATTATTGACCCGATGTAGTTGGGTGTGGGTTCCGATGTCTGGTCGGGTCAGACAGACATTCATGGAGGAGGCTCATAAGTTTCACTTCTCTATTTACCCGGGGGCCACCAAAATGTACTGAGACCTGAGTTTGAGTTATTGATGGCCATGTATGAAGCGATAAATCGCTTGGTATGTCGAGAGGTGTTTGACCTGCAGGATGGTCAAGGTCGAGCATCATAGTCCGTATGGTATGTTACAGCCTCTAGAGATGCCCATGTGGAAATGGGAACAGATCACGATGGACTTCATTACCAAGTTGCCGAGAACGGCGAAGGGATTTGATGTTATATGGGTCATTGTAGATCGATTGACCAAGAGTGACCATTTCTTGGCTATTCGGGAGAGTTCGTCGGCCGAGAGGTTGGCCGACATGTACGTCCGCGAGATCGTGTCTCACCATGGGGTTCTGGTCTCCATTGTCTCCGACCGAGATGTTAGGTTTACCTCCCGTTTCTGGCAGAATTTCCACGAGGAACTGGGCACGTGGTTGCACTTTAGCACAGTGTTCCATCCGCATACCGACGGTCAGAGCGAGTGGACCATCCAGAACCTCGATATGTTGAGGGCGTGTGTCATTGACTTCGGTGGGAATTGGGATTCTCACCTACCGCTTGCAAAGTTCGCCTACTACAACACCAACTATCATTCCAGCATTGGCGCCCCGCCTTTCAATCTATTGTATGGGCTGAGATCTCGCACCCCGGTTTGTTGGGGTGAGGTTGGACATAGGGTGATGGGGCAGATGGAAGTGGTCTTGCAGACTACCGAGAAGACTCGGCATATTAGGCAGCGATTATAGACCGCCTAGAGTCGGCAAAAGAGTTATGCCGACAAACGGCGATCTGAGTTAGAATTTCAAGTGGGTGATATGGTACTCTTGAAGGTCTCGCCCTGGAAGGGTGTGATTCGCTTCAGGAAGAGAGGGAAATTAGGTCTCCGTTACATTGGTCCGTTCAGGATCATTGCTAGGGTTGGCAAGTTGGCTTACAGGTTAGAGCTACCGGAGGAGCTTAGTCGGATCCACAACACTTTCCATGTTTCGCAGTTGCAAAAGTGCATTATGGATCAGGAGGTAGTGGTGTCATTGGATGATATTCAGGTTGATGAGCGCCTGAATTACGTGTAGAGGCCTATGTCCATTCTGGAGAGGAAGATGAAAGTTCTGCGGAACAAGGAGATACCTTTGGTGAAGGTACAGTGGAAGCATCAGAGCTTCGGAGGGGTCCGAGTGGACATGGGAGCCGGAAGCATAGATATGGGAGCATTATTCAGAGTTGTTCACCATGGTAGACTTCGAGGGCGAAGTCTAGTTCAAGTGGAGGAGAATTGTAACGCCCCAATTCTCAGGTATTGATTTTATAAGAATTTGCTTGTTTTTAAGGTCTACTCGACGAGTTGGTTTGTAACAACGCAAATTTTCAAACAAAATTTTCATTTAAAATAAAGTGATTTTACTCAATCAATAGCATTTATTCCATGTTTCATATCAAATACATATATAAAATCCCCAAGATCTCAAATAGCAGCAGTGTGTATGCATCATGCCGGCGCCTTCCCACGGTCCTCGCTAGTACCTGAAACACATACATAGCAACTTGTAAGCATAAATGCTTAGTGAGTTCCCCAGTATACGACTTACACATATACGCCTTTCCAGGCCCTGACCTTCCGGTCCACAATACATTGCCTTCCGGCCCGTAACATAATCGCCTTCCGGCCCATAACATATTGCCTTCCGGCCCACATAACATACATAGCACATATAACAAATATCTTACCACATATAGCATACATATCACATATCATACCTGACCTTCTGGTCACACAGTCAAACCCTTCCGGGTACAGTATAGTGAGAAGACTCACCTCGTAAAAGCTGAAAGCTAGCAAGTCCCGAAATGACTCATGCACAATCCGACGAGCTACAACCTCCCTATAACATCACATATCTCATTAACACTTATATCTTCTAAGTGTGACTATCCCTAAGAAGTCAGACTTAGGTCAACTCTAGTCAACGGTCAACGGTCAACTCGACCAGACTCGGCGAGTGCCATGGCGACTCGGCGAGTCTAGACGTCCTCCAACTCTCTGAGATTCCCTATCTACTCGTCGAGTATCCTCCTCGACCCGACGAGTTACTCCTGGAAGAATCGCGGGGCCACCCCGACTCCACTCGCCGAGTCTGATGAACAACTCGGCGAGTCCCAGTGAATCTTCAAGCTACTCGCCGAGTCTGAAGAACAACTCGGCGAGTCCCAGTAAATCTTCAAGCTACTCGCCGAGTCTGAAGAACAACTCGGCGAGTTCATGCCATGCAGACGAGCAACTGCTTCCTAAATTACGTATGGTCCCGAGATATACAATCATGGGACTTTCTGGACTTCTAAACATCTTATTACTGGGGTATAAACGTCTGGGTAATAACATAATAACCCATCTAATCACTAAATGGGTTTCATAAACCCTAGATTCGTATACACATCAAAATAACAGAAATGGTCCGAGTATTACCTGAAAACGCACTCTCTGTGTCCCCCAAACCTCAGGACTCGATCCTCCTTGATATTCCTTTGGCCAAACTCTTCTTCTTCTTGCCTAACAAGTTCCTCCAAGTTCCAATAGCTTTCTCTCCTGCTCTAGACGTCCACAACGATTAGGGTTCTTCTCAATCGACCAAAAGACGGACAATGACGGCCTAAGAGGCGTTATATACGATCCAAAACCAAACGGTTAGGGTTTCTGTTGAACAGCGTCGACTCGCCGAGTCCATATCTGGACTCGTCGAGTCCAGTCGCGAACCCGCGACCAAGTCTGCGATCCTACTCGGCGAGTCTAGGCTCCAACTCGCCGAGTCCCCTCTTAAATCACCCCCAAAAAAACATAATTTAATAATACCTGAGATTCCGGGCTGTTACATGGTTACCCCACTCGTCGAGTAGCTGTGGGTTGGTCCGCGTGATTTAGTGACCTACTCGTCGAGTCCAAGAGGGGACTCGCCGATTAGAAGCTGGCAGATGAAACCTTCAATTTCCAGGGTTTTGCACCCTATTTAAGGATCACTTATCCCCCTTAGCCTCTCTTATTTCTCCCCTCGAGTTTAGAAACCCTAATTTGTGTTGCTCTCTATTTTGGCGTGCTTCTTAGCTTAGAAGAGGAATCTTGGAAGTGGAAAGCTTGGAGTTCAAGAAGTTTGGAGCAAGGGGATGTTGTAGATCCAGATTCTCCTCTGTCTTGGCATCATTTTGGAGGTAACAAGTTCTTACCTTGGCTCTACTTTATCTAGATCTTTTCATCTATGGGATTAGAGCTTTTCTCTTAGGGTTTTGTGGTGGTTCTCTGCTTTGGGTCAAGATCTGAGGTTGCAACCTCAAATCTGGACTCCTCTAGCCCCTCGTTGTTATAAAGTTTCAGCCCTTGTCAAGAAATGACCTGTCCCTGACCTTAAGCTTCTCCTTTAGCTTCTTTTGGGTCATTATCATCTTATATGCACGTAAAGTTTGCAACTTTACATGATAAACATGCCCTAGGAGCTTGGATATAAAATATGGAACCTTGGCATGGCTTTAAAATCCTTTGTATGGATGAAGAACTGAATGGACTCGGTGAGTAGGATGAACGACTCGGCGGGTCCGATGAAGTTTGCCTTGGGCTCGGCGAGTCAGTCTAATGACTCGATGAGTAGGCTAGGGCTTTCCCAACCTTTGGACACGTATGAACCCGAAAAGTAAAAGGGAAAAACTCGGCGAGTTGGCCAAGGAGTTTACGGCCACGGATACTAGGAACTCGACGAGTCACTCAGGTGACTCGGCGAGTTGGCAAGTTATGCAAGGAACTCAGCGGGTGACTGGATGTACTCGAAAAGTTGAGTTCAACATGGAATGTTGACTTTGACAACCGACTTTCACTTTGACCAAGGGTTGATTTTTGGGCTTCTGGGACATTTTGGGAAATTGTAAATTTACAAGCATGGTTCTATGATGCATTTAGGTGGTAGAGTTGTACCGAAAATCCAAGATCTTGAGTTTATTTTCGAGTCGACAGTACAAGGTGAGCTATCCTCACTATACAAATGGGTCCAAGGCACCAAGGTCGGCCCTTTATATATTTTCATCTAGATTATGGCATGATATGTTTACTGATTACATCCTGGTAGTTAGGATGGTGGTATGCTTATGCTTAGTGGCCTGGTTAGGTCAGTGTCTTGGTTATAAGATGATGCTATGTTAGTGACCGGTTAGGTTTGTATCCCAGTTATTAGGATGTTTCTATGATTAGTGATCTGTTTGATCGGTTTGACTGTTATATGATATGGGCTAGCGTATGATATTTATGTGCACATGTTTGTTTGATTGGGGGTTACGTTGAGGCAGTCCTACTTTGTGTTATAGGCCAACATACCCGGTGAGCGGTTCGGATAGGCTGTAGTCCCTACGAGGTGGACCAATCATGTCAAAGGCTCGGGAGCGGTCCAGATAGGTTATAGGCCCTGCGAGGCAGTGTAGTCAGGCTAAAGGCTCATTACGCATGCTATTCTGTAATTTTTATATGACGTGGCTATATTTGTATGGCGTTGGTATTTTGGGAGAAACTCACTAAGCTTTCGGGATTACAGTTTCAGTTGTTTGTTTCAGGTACATCAGGGGATCGTCACAAGGCGAAGGCATGATCGTACAGCTCCTCATGATTTGTTTATGTTTCTGGGAAACTCTGATATTAGATATTTTGAAAACAAACCTTGTAATGATGAATGGTTTTAAATGGTTTGAAAAAGTTTTAATTTGGCATGAAATTTTAGGTGTTACAAGTTCTATAGTCGTTACACGGGGCGTACAATGGTGTACGCAGGGCGTATTGAAGTGAGGCAGGATCGCACCTTCGGGCATGTATGCGGGGTGTGACACCCGGTTTTTTTTTGTAACACGTGTTATTTTATGAAATATAGATATTATGAAAGGGGTAGGAGAGATAAACCCTATAAAGGGTTAATTTTTAGAAATGTTAATTATTAAAATATTATTGAAGAATATTTTAGTTCGTGTGATGACGATTCCATGGATATAAAGTTTGCTGAAAACGGAGTCTGTATGAGAAAGTTATAGTTATTTAAAGTTGAGATGAAAGTAGGATGCTATTATGAGAAATTCAATGGAAGTCAAGTCAAAGGTCAACCTTTTACCACCACGACATGAATCATGATTTTCACGACGTGACATTTGACTCTCACGGTGTGAGCAAGTGATTATCACGACGTGAGATGCTATGAATCGACGAGACACGTGACGGGAGAGTGCGACGCGTGGCAGGACCATGTCTGGACACTGCTCATGACGTGAGAGATTGCAGAGTATAAAAACAAGTATTTTGATGTCATTTGGAGGATTTTGACACATTTGAGCGGAGATGCTGCCCGTGAATCGTTTACGTGATATTATACCGGTGGATTTATACCGATATACGTGTGATACGGGTCGAGTTATGAGACCGTGGAGGTATAATTTACCCCATTATTATGTAATTGTTTTATCCAAGATTATTGTTAGGATTGGATAGATTTGAGTATATGTTATGTACATATACTTGTATCCATGATATGGTGCTGTTACGAATCTGTTGGTGAGATTTGTAAGTAAATCTCACGGTAAGATAGTTAGTTGGGACTGTCAGGGTTATAAACCCTAATCTACTGAAATGTCCCAATATGGTAGATTTGGCTATTGGATTATGGCGTTAAGCCTAGTATTGATATATTATTGTATTTAATGAGCTTGGTGACAAATAGTCACGGGGTGTAGTTAAGGGTAAATTATAACAGGTTCTAAGGAACTTGGAAATTGTTGGTTAGGTACCGGTTTGTGACGGACGGTAAATATGTATAGGTCAAGGACCGAAGTAGTTTATCAACCAAGTGAACATGTGAGTAACATTACTCTAACATCCGTTGTTGTTGGTACCTGCACATTTTGGTATATGTGTATTGGTGATTATTATGACATTATATGGTACCTCAGGATGGTATAATTATTTGAATATGTTATCTCGGATTGGAGATATGGTACTTGATTAATTTAATTGGTTATAATGAAATATTGATATACTGGTTTATATTTATCTCGGATTGAATATAGTATCATTTGACAGGTTTGGGCTTAGTGCTTTACTAAGCATGGGATTATTATGCAAAAAGGTTTATGTTATATCTCTTAGGAGATATTATGAATATATCTGCCTGATGGATTATTTGTTATTTGGATTATGTGTTTATATTACTGTAGTTGTTATTCACTAAGTCGTGAGGCTTACGTTGTTTGTTTGAATATGTTTTGCAGGTTAAAGATTGTAGCGCTCGGCTTGATCCTATGCTTGCTGCCAACATGATCCTTGTGATAGCTTCTTGTGCTCCAGTGTGCCAGTGTATACCAAAATATTTTTTAAAATTTTTATAATTATGGACTGAATTTTGGAGTATACCTGGTGTGATAAATTTGGGCGTTACACGGGGCGTATGCGCATCTTAATGAAAACCCTAATTTTGATGATGTACTGTATATATAACCTCATTAAGTCTTTAGGGTTGGCCTCTCTACCAGCCTCCAAGTCCTCAACCCCCTAGAAATTGATCTTTAGCCTTCCTGATGGTATTTTGAGCTCATGGTATCCATTTTTGGTGTGTTTTGGTCCATATCCAATATGTAGGAGATTAGTGCAAGCTGGAGGATCAAGGAAGAGCTTATGGATATTGATTATGTGCTTCATTTCCAGCTTGTTTGAGGTATAAATTTATGAACTTGACCATTGATGTCTTAGATCTATCATTTATGAGTTTTGGTTCCTTTTTGACCCCATAGATATAATCTAGTGGCTTGATGCAACTCTAGGATCTTTAAGTTGCCCCTCTTGGTGTTTCTGATGTTCAAGGACCATAAAGTTGGTACCTTTAGATTTTAAACCCATCCATGCATAAGTTTAGGTCCTTTTCATGATTGTAGAGTTCTATATTTTGAGATTGGGTCTTCCTAGGGCATGCAAAGTCACCAAGTCAGTGACTTTATGGTTCTAGACACTTATTGGACTCGGATCTATGGTTTGGACTTCTAGATTAATGCATTAAGAGCTTAATGGAAGGATTTGGCTTATTGAGTGAGTACGATGGGCGTACAAGCCTGTACGTGCAGCGACAATCCAAACAGCGAGTACGCTTAGGGTACAGATGGGTACACCCTGCATACTCAACAAGGAAGGATTTTGCATGTTGGGCTTCGGTTTAGGCCATCTTTTGGGCTTAGTTGTCTTGGTCCTTGTTGGGCCATTAGGTTTTAGGCCGATAGTTAATTTGAGAAGGCCTACAATGCATTTGGGCCCAATCTAGAAAATTGGGCCATGGTTTGGGCCTTGGATGGTTTTTGGTATTTGGGCCTTATTGGATTGTTAAGTTTGGGCCTAAGTCTTGGTCTAAGTTAGGTTAGGGGTAAAATGGTCTTTTTACCCCAAGAATGGATTTATGGTTATGGATTGAAACTCAATTGTTAATTGGGCGTTGATTTGATATTGATAGTTTGGGGAATCTGTTAGCCAGCAGCTAGGGATTGTCTGTGTGATTCGGCAGTGCGAGGTGAGTCTTCTCACTATATCCGTGGGTCGAAGGCACCAATGTCGGCCCATTACTTGTTATGTGGAATGCTAGTTGTCTCTGTAATGCTTGCATGAAAGACCATTGGGGTAACCCATGGCACTTGGATATCAGACCATAGGGGGAGCTGATGTGTGTAAACTCAACTAGTTTTAAACCTACTTTTAATTATAAAATTAACACACAAAGGCAGTGAACCTGTCAATTGTGGTGTAACTAGATAAGTAGGGTATCGAACTCATGGAATGAAAAATTTAAACTAATAACTAATTTTATCTAAAACAAGTAATAAAAGGAAAGGTTTTCTCTAGTTTTGCAAGACTAGAAAACTTAACTAAACTAACTAACACGCAATTTAACTAATTAGCAGCTAAAACAAGTTATTACCACTAAATTCAATAATTAAGTGGACTTCTGTTTAGGTTCGACTCAATTGATCATATGGTTGATTTAATGGTAATAGTGCAATGGATTAACTTTTCATTGGCTACCGATTCAGGAGATTAGGTTCACATTCACTATCTCTAATCCTTAGAAAATAAATTAATTCAAGCAGTGGTCAGTTGTCTAAATTAATTAATTCTCTAGGTTATTTATTCGGGTTAAATAAGATTTGTAATGGTTAATCAAATTAATAATTCAATTAGCCTCTTGTTGCTGGTTTATCAAACAAGCTCACACATTAACTTACCCATTCTCTAATTAATCCTAGTTTTACATTCACTAATCCTAGGCACATAATAAAGTGTTCACATAAATCACATGAGGTAAACAATTAAGAGATGTCCATGCAGCCTAATTGCCTTCCTATTAATAGAAAATAGTTATGGTTAGTGCATAAGGATCTCTAACAAGCTTAATTTAACAAAATCACCAATTTAAAGTTAATCCTACCATTAATCAAACCATAGTCTCAAAATTTTCTTACCCAAACAGAAGAATAAGGTTTTAGTTCATAATTGTAGTAAACTTAAGCTCAAAAACGAATTCAAAGAGTTTAAACATGATTCAAATCAAAAGATTACTAAGAATAAACTAAAGTTGCCTTAATTCTCTTCAAGATTGAATGCAGGGTTGATTCCTATGCTTCTCACGACCTAACAGCACCTTCAATCGTAATTTTTCCTCCTAGGGTTCCAGAGAAGTCTCTCATCTCAATCTCCAAGTCCCTATTTATATTATTCTGGAAATAGAGGTGACTCGTTGATTCCAGTGACTGACTCGACGAGTCCGTTACTTAAAATCCGTGTACGGCAAGGACTTCTAGAGGTTCGCGAATCTTCGACACGACTCGTCAAGTATCCGTCCCTACTCACCGAGTCCTTCTTGTTTTTGGCATTTTTCTTCTTTGTTCCATTCCCGAGCTTCCAGTCGTATCTCCTGCTTCCTTTTGCTTCCGAGCTTCTCTTTTGGACTGAAAATATAATTTGAACAATATTAAGTATCTTTTGTCCATAAAATGTAAATAATTAGCCAAATAATGATAAGAATCTATACTAAATATAGGGCTAAACAAGCACATATCAGGAGCCCATGGCATTTCAGGTCAAGACCATGGGAGGATCCCATGACACTTGGATATCAGACCATGGGGGTAGCCCATGGCATTTCAGGTCAAGACCATGGGGGAGCCCATGGCACTTGGATATCAGACCTTTATGGAGCCCATGGCATTCCAGGTAAAGACCATGGGGGGAGCCCATGGCATTCCAGGTAGAGACCATAGGGGTAGCCCATGGCAACTATATGTATGTTGTATGATAATTTGTGGTTATATGTTATGTGGTATTTCGGGGAACTCACTAAGATTTGTGCTTATGGTTTTCATTTTATGTTTCAGGTACTCCGGTTTTCAAATGGAAGAGCTCGGGATGATTGTAGAGCACACACCACATGTTACCGCATTCTATGAATTACTCTGATTTGATGATGTTTTGCTAAATCTTGGTTACCTTGGTTTTATGGGAAAGATATATATTAACGATTTATTAATCTACACACAAAAAAAAATTATGTCATGATTTTTGGGACGTTACAACAAAACATGTTATCTTTCTTTTCAAACAGGGTCACCAATAGTTCAACTTCAAATCCATGTACCTCTTTGTGGCCCCTGGGTGGATTGAAAAATTCGACTTATAAGCCTCTTCTAAGACCCTTTGCCTCACCCATCTAGTAGCTGAAACCCAAGCCCTGCCACACTGAGTCAACAAGCCACGACCATCTCTAACAAATAAAGGAATATGCCCTCTGATACGCTCTACTTTCCAATTTTCCTTTTTCAATCCTTCCACCTGAGCCTTCTTGATCATATCGAACAGAGGAGAAATAATAACCATCCTCAGACATATATCGCTGATAGGAGCACTCACTGCCTTGCGGCCCAGGGCATCGGCCACAACATTGGCCTTACCAGGGTAGTACAGGATCTCACAATCATAATCCTTTACCACATCCAACCATCTTTTTTTCCCCATATTCAAATTCGGCTGATCCATCAGATACCTCAAGCTCTTGTGGTCAGTGTAAATAGTATATCTAACCCCATACAAATAGTGCCTCCAAATCTTGAGGGCAGAAACCATAGCTCCCAACTCCAAGTCATCCGTAGGGTAATTCGCCTCATGAGGCTTTAGTTCCCTTGAATCGTAAGCAATCATATGTCCCATTTTGGCATGAGGAAAGCTCCCAAACCTGGTATAGATGCATCACAAAAGACTACAAAATCATACATGCCCTCGGGAAGCATGAGAATCGGGGAGTCGCAAAATCTCTGCCTCAGTGTCTCAAAAGCCAACTATTGATCAGGCCCCCATCAAAAAGTAGAATTCTTCTTCGTCAAGCGTATCAATGGAACAACAATCTTGGAGAAATCTTGGATAATAACCTGCGAGACCTAGAAAACTCGGAATCTCATATGGGGTTCTCAGAAACTCTCATCGCATTACAGCCTCGATCTTAGTCGGATCAACCAATATACCATTCTCGTTGACAATGTGCCCCAAGAACTGCACCTTGCTCAACCACAACTCGCATTTTGAGAACTTGGCATACAGTCTCTCCCTCAGTCTCTCCCTCTTAAGGGTCTCCCATACTTGTCGTAAATGATCCTCATTTTGCTCCTTGGTCATGGAGTAGACCAGGATATGATCAATAAACACGATCACCGGCCGATCCAACATCAGTATGTATACCCGGTTCATAAGATCCATCAACGTCGTCAGTGAACAGGTAAGCATGAATGGCATCACCACGAACTTGTAATGACCATATCGATTCCTGAAAGACATTTTCTGCACATCATCGTCCCTGACCCTCATCTGATGATAACCTAATTGCATATCAATCTTATAAAACCAATATGCACCCTCAAGCTGATCAAATAAGTCGTCAATCCTCGGAAGTGGGTAACGGTTCTTCACTGTTAGCTTATTCAACTCCCGGTAGTCAATGCACATCTTGTGTGAGTCATCCTCATTCTTCACGAACACGATTAGTGATCCTCATGACGAACTACTCGTTCGGATAAACCCCTTGTCTTGAAACTCCTGAAGTTGTGTAGACAACTCCTGCATCTCCGTAGGCGCCAAACGATATGGTGCCTTGGCTATCAGATCCGCATTAGGGACTAAATCAATATGGAACTCGACCTGCCTCTCGGATGGCACTCTAGGAAAATTCTCAAGAAACACATCAGGGTGATCCTGAAGAATGGGCACATCACTCAATATCGAAGCACCCCTAATCCGAGTATCTGACACATAAGCCAAAAACCCAGAACAGTCATGCTGAAGATATCTCCTGGCCCTAGAATCTGAACAGATAGTCGGCCCATGTGAAACTACCTCACCAACAATAACCAGTTCTCCCTTACTTGGGGTGCGAACTCTTATCAGCTGGTGCTCACAGTCAATCATGGCCCCATTGGGACCCAACCAATCTATCCCGATGATAACCTTCGAACCTCACAGAGGAATCGATACCAAATCAATAAAATATCTATCGTTGAATAATTTCATGACACACCCACGATGTACCCTCGAAGCACTTACAGAACGATCATCGGCAATCTCAACCTTTAACGGATAATCCAGAGTCCTAGGAACATCACTAAACTTCTTGCAGCGCAAGAGATACAAAGGATCGGGTAGCACCCGAATCAAACAGAACATGAGCAGTCAAACCATTGACTAAGAAGGTCCCATTAACCACATATGGTGCTGCTCGAGCCTCATAGATAGTCGGTTGAAATTCCCTGCTCTCCACCACAGGTGTCTCTGCCTTCTCCTGGCGGCCATTAGTAATCCTTAAGGTGACTGGTGTAGGCGTCGCCACTGTCCCTCCTGACAACATCGGATAATCGGCCTTTTGTGGCTTGTCTAGTTGTAGTGAAAACATATCAATGCACTCCAAGGGCAATCCCTACTCATATGACCATCCTGACCACATCTGTAACAACCCGAACCCGTTGATCGACATGCCCCATTGTGCGGCTTGTCGTAATAAAATGAACAAAAAAGATATTAAACTTTCCTCTCTTCGTCCTTCAAAGCTTTGTTGAATACTAACATAGTGTAAATTATAAATGAAAAAAAATGAAAGTCGGAACCTACTACTTCCATTTGATCATATACACAATTAAAAGATAACTTGACAATGAAAGAGATATAAGTAAAGATCTAATTGTGTTAAGTTTACCATAAAATCTTTTTTTCTTCCTTTACCAACTTGCACTCTAAATAGGTAGATAAATAACAACCCATGTCTAACATCCCAAAAATACAACCCAAAAATTTTTTATTTAACATAAATAAAAGCCATAACATCAAATGTTATATAACAAAACCATGCATCGCATGTCTCAAAATTCCATAATAAATGAATCAAATCAAACTGAAATCAATATCATATCAAAATGTCCAAATAAAACTCCCAGAATAAAACTATAACTGTGGTGTGTGCCATGCCATCATCCCGAGCTCTTCCCCTTGCTAGCGGAAGTACTTGAAACCAAAACTAAAAACTGTAAGCACGAAGCTTAGTGAGTTCCACCGAACTACCACATACCATACAATAACAAATAAACACATACTGGGCCTTGCCCACTGCATCGGACCAAATCCGGAAACTGCATCGGACCGAAGTCCGGAACTAACCAGGGCCTTGCCCTCTGCATCAGACCAAAGTCTGGAAACTGCATCGGACCAAAGTCCGGAAACTAACCAGGGCCTTGCCCTCTACATCGGACCGAAGTCCGGAAACTGCATCGGACCAAAGTCCGAAAACTGACTGAACATAGCATAGCATAATCATAACTACTAGCATAAACACATATACTGCATACTCCATCGGACCAAAGTCCGGAACACATAACACAAAGACATGCTTGAATCACAAAGACATCAATCACACTGAACTACTGCATCAGACCGAAGTCCGGAACTACTGCTGACTAAACGGGCCAGCATTGTGGTCGTAGACCCGTTCCTACTAGAAGGAAACTCACCTCGTAACGCTGGCTGCTGAGATGCTAGATCTGAAACTGTCCGACTGCTACTCCGGAACTCCCCGGCTACAAATCCCATAAACACTAAATCAAATACTGATAACTAATCTCAGGGTAAAATGACTATTTACCCTTGTCAAGTCAACTTCCCGGTCAAAGTCAACTTTCAGTTGATCGGACTCGCCGAGTTGGGCCGCCAACTCGCTGAGTCCCTATCATCCATTCTAATTCTCTACCCGCTTCTACTCTTCGAGTTTGGCAAAGACTCGATAAGTTCTTCTTCGATACTAGCATCGAGTCTAACTTCATCCGACTCGTCGAGTTGTATGAACAACTCGTCGAGTTCCCCTTCAACAGAAGAACACACCTAGTCTATGATTCACCGAGTCGTATGAACAACTCGTCGAGTCCGTCAGCTTCCCGATCTAAGTCTTAACTCACTGAGTCCTTACTCTACTCACTACACAAGGTATCCAAAATTAAACCAAAACTGAACAAGGTATCCAAAATTAAACCAGTGATGCACCATCAAATGTTTTTGGACCAAAACCATATATTTTTGACAACCATAGGGACCATTTTTGCAATTTTGTCTATCCATATTCTAGAGTAGGAAAACGATGGCGTATACCAATTTTTTGACATTATAACTCAAGAATGGTGTAAAATCTTACCCAGTTTGGGTTCTGATGATCGATAGTGGTAAACAATGGTTGGATAGTTAACAGAAAATATGATATCTTCAAAATTCGTAAGAATTTGGAGAGGTTTATTTCGAGAGAAGGGTGGGTCTAGGGTTTCTAGTAGGGCTTGTAAATTGAGATACATAGATCCAGATGTCATAGAAGGGAGAATTGGTAGTGGTGGTAAAGTTTGGTCATGACTGGTGTGGTGGTAGTACGGTCGTTATGAGGCCGGGGAGAGTTTTTAGAGATAGAAAAAATAAAAGGTAGGGGGAAAGAGACATGGTTAGGTGTTTGAGGGTGGTCGTTGATTGTGTTAATTGGCAAAGTATGTGGTTGTTGTGAAGAAAAACAGACGTGACAATTTGAAGGTGATGAAAGTGGTGGATGTGTTAGCGTTTGATCTAGGTTTTCTAGATGTAGACTGTACAGAGGGAAAAAGATCAACATCGTGGGTTAATAGTGATGGTGGTGCAGTTAAGGTTAGAGAGATGGAGCATAGTGAAGCCGGTGAAGGGGATAAGTGGTTGAAAATGGCATTTTGGGTTTTTCTTAGAGGGAGGAAGGTCACGAAAGAGTGTGGAAAGAGATTGAAGGATGGAGAAGCTCAACATAAAAACGCCACATATAGGGTAAGACTAGCTAGAGTCCATAATATTTGACGATATATTAGTATTCAAGAAAGACTCGATCAAGGGGCCAGGTCAAAAGGCTATAGATAAGAATGCTTAAAAAAGTATACAAATTGCAATTTAACTTGCTCTTGTAACAAATAACAATAACTCCTCAATTTATGCTAATTTAAGGTAATTTAGTTAGGATGTTGGAACATTAATTTGATTTATGTACAAAATGTTTGTATTTTTTCCTTAACATTTATACTACATAAAATTAATACTTTCTTGTGCTAAAATAGTTAATGTTTTTTAACGTGTGTGTGTGTATATATATATATATATATATATATATATATATATATATATATATATATATATATAAAAGTTGGATCGGATGAGGACTCAAAAATAAGTGAGGACTGCGATGACAAATCTTTGCCGCAAGATTCAAAATATAAAAGGCGGAGATTTGATTTTATTTATCCTCAATATCTCACGAGATAATATAACATTTTGATAATTATTTACGAGAAATTGGTAATTTCCTGAAAAGGTTAATAGTTTGGAGTGTTAATATGGAAATCAAAAAACAAAATGAAACTTTCAGAATAATAAGGGGACACGCATCCATGATCCATCAGCTTCTCTCTCTACCACTTGTCCCCAGTCATTGGCTGGTGGGTTTTTTTTCACTCAATTTGTTTTTTTGCCAAAATTTTCTTTTCTTTAAAAAAAAATCTAAAAAAGATAAAGTTCTTAAAATTTAATTTTCCACAAAATAATCACATACATAAAAATTTTGAAAAAATATATTTTTAAAATTTTTTTTATTTATTTAAAAAAAAACAACTCAAAAAAACTCAAAAAAAATTCTCAAAAAATAATGAAAATTTAAAGGGTACTTCTACTCATTGCACTAGTGACTTTGTAAAAAATAAAATAAAATAAGTTTTTGAAGTGTTTATTTTTAATTTTTAGGAAATATTAATTTTTAACTTCAAAATATTTATGATTCAAAAAAACTTTTGATTCAATTTGTTTATGGTTGTTAATTTGTTATAATCTAAAAATATTTAGACTCAAATATTTTATTATCCTTAATTATATATTTTCTGATTCAAAATATATAATGATCCACAAAAAAATTTGAACAAAAATTTAATTAATTGAATATATTATTGATCCAAAATCATATGATTCAAAATATGATGATTCAAAACAATTTGATTCAAAATTAGTATGAATGTAAAATATTATGATCCTTAATATTTTTCTTATTTAAAATTTTATAATTGTCCAACATTAAAATTCGAACCGATATTTAGTTTATAAAATCATATATATATATATATATATATATATATATATATATATATATATATATATATATATATATATATATATATATATATATATATAAAGTAAAAAAATAAACAAAAACACTAGTATCTTCATGTATGTAAGAAAGACATTAAAAAATTAAAAATTAAACGGAAAAAATAAAAAAGTTTAAAAAAAAGTAAAAAAAAAACGTGAAAACTGAGTATATATCTATATAATTTTTTTAAAAATAAATTAAAAAAACGAAAATAAACGAAAATACATAATAAAACACACTTAAATGACGTTCCAGAGACGTGCATCACGTGTGATTAAATTCTATAGTCCGTATTAATTACCACGGGCGTTCCGTACGAACGCCTCATGCCCAAATATTGAGTTTGACGTTTGTGCCCTTGACGAAATGGATGGTGGAGAATTGTCCTCGCAGTCTTGAGATATCATCGGAGACGGATACACACACACAAACACACACACACACACACACACACACACACACACACACATATATATATATATATATATATATATATATATATATATATATATATATATATGTATGTATAGAGAGAGAGAGAGAGTTAGGTTCAAATGTTTCTAGCAACTATTGTATGCCTAAATGTACCAATGAGAATTCAAGAAATAATAAACAATTAAATAAATCATTTAAGGGTATTTTAGACATTTTGTACTTTTTAATTAAGGAATCATTTAATTGAAATCATGTAGTTAAGGAAATAACATCAATATTTTTGACATAGTCTCTCTCTTGCATCATGTCTTATATTCAAGGAATTACCAAGATGAATGACCGATTCAACAAGTTTGGAACAAAGAATCAGAGCCACAGTTATGGTGATCGACACCCCACAACACAGCCGATCAAGACCTCGATTTCTTCTTTCTTCTCCCAGTCGACGCACTATAACGCCCTGTTTATTTGACTAAATAAATAAATGTATAGAAGCCCTAAAATGAATAATAATTGAGCAAGGCGTTAATTTTGAGGAGTTAAAGGTTATAATTATGAAGAGATTCCAGAAGCCAGGGTGCGTTTGGTAATTAATGGACTTAAATTGAAGATATTTGAAGGCTTAAGGGTTTATTGGTAATTTAGGGATCTATTATGAAAGAAATTTATGAGATCAAGGCTTAAAATGTAAGTTTTGGAGTTAGTTTGTAAAGATTTCTGAAGGCAGGGTTAAAAGTGTAAATTTTGAACTTTTTTTGAAAGAAAATAAGGAAGGAGGGATCGATTATGCAATTATGGGAAAGTAATTAGTTTGGACGGGTATATAAGCCTCTTATCGGCCAAAACCCTAACCCTAAATGATAGAAGTGGCTGCCACCCTTATCCCTCCCCTCCTCCAGCCGTTGTCACCACCCGACTTCCCTCTTGCCTTCCCGATCAGTCGAAGCTCCAAGACTCTGAATGACCTCCGGTGACTCACGTTGACGACAAGCTGAAGACTGTCGGATTTCGGGGACGTCGCAACAAGTGAAGGGCGGTTGACTAGTCATCGTCATGTGCTCGTCACCGCTGACGGAACGACCATTCGAGTGACGTCGGTTGTTACCGGCGAAATCAAGGATTGTTATGCCGACGTTCGTCCGATGGGAGGTGAGAAATCGATTCAGTTGCCACTTGCGGTTGTTTCCGGTGGCGAACGAAACCCCCCAACTCCATCCGCCGCCGCTGGCCCACTCCTGTTTGCTCCGGTCATCGTCGCCACCTCGAAGGGGCTGTGGTGTTCGCTGTCTCGCTGTTGCTGCTTTTTCCTTCTTCCTCCGCCACTAGCCACCGTGAGAGGTAGCTGTGGGTGTAGTTTTGGGTGTGTATTCTTGTGTTATCACGGTTCTAGTAGTTATTAGATTGTATGTGCGTTTTGTCTAGCTGGAATTTCCAAGAACAGCCACTGCCACCACCGTGAGGTGGTGGCTGCCGCCAAGCATCGCCGCCGGCCACCATGGTGTGGTTGTATGTGTAGTTAGCTTAGTTAGTGTGTGTGTGTGTGTGTTAGTTTTGGAGTAAAACTTGTAATTGTAATTAGCTTTGATTATTAATGAAAATAATAGAAACCATCACCGTAAGGTGGTGGCCGCCGCCGTAAGCCGCCATAGACCACCACTACCCGAGGTGGTAGTGGGTGGTGTCCCGCCAGCAAACCCTAATTGACATAGCAAAAACCCTAATGGGCTTAGAGATTGGTTTTGGGCCTATTAGGCCATGTTTGGGTGGAAAACCCTAATTATGAGTATTTAGGCCTTGAACTTATTTGGACCCACTTGTGGGCCTTTGGGATTGGATTGTGAATTAAGCCCAAACTATTCAATGCCATTTATCTAGTAGAGTAAATGAATTAATGGATCAAGTCCTTAATGGACTAACTGAGAAAATCCTAATATTGAGAAGTTATCAGGACACACACGAGACTTATTTAATCAGTGAAATATTAAATAACAATCATTGGTAGAAATTAATCTAAGCAATAATGGACTTAATGGATTAAGTCCTTAATGGATTAAGTCCTTAGTGGGTTAAGCCCTAAATGGGTTAAGTGAGAAACACTTAACCCTAATTATCATATTATGTGAAACCCTAATTTCACTTGGGCTTGGTGTTGGGCCATCCAAGAATAATCAAATGGACTAGAGTAATTAGTTGGGCTTTAGAGTAAGACCCATACGAAGGATTAGGCCCAATTTGGAAAGTTGGGCCATATGTGGGCTTTGATCCCTAGTTGACTTTGGGCCTATGGATTGGGCCTTAGGCTTGGGTAAGCCAAGCTAGGGGTAATGTAGTAATTACCCAAAGTATGTATTTATAGTTATGTGTTAGAACCCAATTATTAATTGGGTGTTATTTTGGTGTTGACAGTTCAGAAATCAGTCATCTAGCAGTTGGGGTTGAGTCTGCGGGACTTCAGCAGTGTGGGATTGTGTCTACGGGACTTCAGCAGTGCGAGGTGAGTTTCCTTCCAGTAGAAACGGGTCTACGGCCACAATGTCGGCCCGTCTAGTTAGTAGTAGTTCCGGACTACAGTCCGATGCAGTAGTTCAGTATGCTTGGTGTCTTTGTGATACAGGCACGGTATGAGTTATGTGTTCCGGACTATGGTCTGATGCAGTATGCGGTATATGTGTTCATGTTATATGCTATGATTATGTCATGCTATGTTCAGTTAGTTCCGGACCTCGGTCCGATGCAGTAGTTAGGGTGCTTGATGTCTTTGTGATTCAAGCATGTTTTGTGTTATGTGTTCCGGACTCTGTTCCAATGCAGTATGCAGTATATGTGTTCATGCTAGTTGACATGTTATGTTATGTTATGATTCAGTGAGTTCCGGACTTCGGTCCGATGCAGTTAGTTCCGGACTTCGGTCCGATGCAGGGGACAAGGTCCCAGTTAATTCCGGACTTCGGTCCGATGCATTTAATTCTGGACTTCAGTCCGATGCGGTTTTTGGACTTCGGTCCGATGCAGAGGGCAAGGCCCTGGTTAGTTCCGGACTCCGGTCCGATGCAGTTTCCGGACTTCGGTCCGATGCAGAGAGCAAGGCCCTGGTTAGTTTCCGGACTTCGGTCCGATGCAGGGGGCAAGGCCCAGTAGATGCTTTATATGTTATTGTATGGTATGTGGTAGTTTGGGGGAGATCACTAAGCTTCGTGCTTACGGTTTTCATTTTTGGTTTCAGGTACTCAGTTTCTAAAAGACGAGCTCGGGAAGATTGCAGTGCACACACCAATTGTTCAGCCTGGGATGTTTATACTCTGATATATTCGACAGTTGTTAAGATATTTTGAGATACATTCGTTATG
Organism: Lactuca sativa; assembly: GCF_002870075.4. NCBI lineage: Eukaryota > Viridiplantae > Streptophyta > Magnoliopsida > Asterales > Asteraceae > Lactuca > Lactuca sativa. The sequence goes on along the minus strand of NC_056623.2, from coordinate 8,425,739 downwards.
ATTTTTATATGACGTTTGATGAATATGGTTTTATTACTAATTTAAATCGAAATTTTCAGACTGTATTTTTGGGATGTTACACGCACACCACAGATAGAAGGAGTCGATCATTTCTTTTTTTTCTGATGCGCACACACGAGATGGAGAAGAGAAATGCACGCACCCCTTTTCCTCCCTCCTGACGATCGATACTTAATAACCCAAGTTAGTTGAGACTTCTCCTGGTCGAATGTACAAGTCCATCAAGAAACGTATGAAGCCTAATTGATCCTCATAATCCCATCGGACGTAACCCTAGGAAGATTTAATGAGATCTATGATCGATAAAATTGATTTGGTAAGTTTCTTTCGACATCTATGATCGACAAAATCAAATTGATTTTATCAGGTCGTCCAGACTTATCTTGATTTTGATTCAAGATCGATATTGTGTTCATAATCTTATTAAATTTGATTTCTTCAATGTTCTATTTTTGTTAGATTGAAGAAATATTCTGATACAACTTGCACTTCACAGTCATAAGTTGGAGTTTGTTTCGAAAAAGTCAAAATTGGTGTTCATATTTCTAAATCGATATTGCAAATGTGTGTTTGTTTCTTGAATTCATGACTGGGAATGGATGTAAATGTGTGTTGATGATTCAATCACAGCTCTTGAATTATGTATTCAATCACAACTCTTGAATTTTGTATTCAATCACAGCTTTGAATTCTGTAATGTATTCTATTAGAATTTATTTATATAAATGTATCTGTTAGAATGTTTGAGAATAATTGTTAACAAAAAATATATTTGTTTAACTAATAATGAATTTGTGATGCTTTATGGTTGACTTTATAGTCTCTACTACATTCTATCAGAATTTATAGTTTTTATTTTCTACTATATTCTGTCAAACTTTATAGTCTTTAATACATTTTGTCATAATTTATGTTTTTTATTCTCTTAGAATGCATTGAATTATTTAATTTTTGAAACTTGGTTATGTTTTCTTTGTGGATTTAGGTTTTGAAGAGGCTAACATTGATACGAAGAAGAAAGAAAACATAGAGAACAAGAGTGTATTATACCAGAATGTGATATGCTACAATGTATAAAGTGTTGCTTAAAAATAATATTCTCTCAGAATAGATTAGTGTTTTTGTTAGATTTTGATATTTTTATTTCTTTTTTCTTTCAGAATGTTGTTATTATTCAATGAATCACAATCATAAAATGTAATTATTTTGTATATTATTAGTTCATGAATTAATTTTGTGTAGTCTTTTCAGAATGTATTTACTAGTTTATGGTTAGTATTCTATCATTCTGACAGAATAAAATCGTAAAATATATTTATTAGTTTATGGTTAACATTCTATCATTCTGACAGAATAAAATCGAATTTTTAATTTTGAATTAATTTAAAATATTCAGATTTTTAAAAATAAAGGAATTAATTATCCCTAAAAATCCGAAAAATTTCCTTTTTTTTAATTTAGGTTAATTGACTAAAATGCCCTTATGCTGAAATTTGTGTGATTATATGGTACATGCTATCGTATTCTACTATCATAGACCCTCAGATCAATGACCTTTGATTATATTCCATCCAGTGGTCCAGATCTGTGTATTCTGGCACACAATAGTTACTAGAAACAAAATAACTTAACCCTATATATATATATATATATATATATATATATATATATATATATATATATATATATATATATATATATATATTATTTTTCTTTTCTATATTTATGAAAGTTCAAAATTTTGAAAAGTCCGAAACATGGAACATAGAGAGGGACAAAAGGATCTCAAAAGAGAATGTATTGTCTTTCATTAGTTATTTTTTTTATTGTGTTTTATCAATCATCAAAAGGGAGTTTGTTAGTACCATTATCTATTTAGTAATTTGATGATGACAACTTTGTAATAACAACCTTCATGTACAACCTAGTAGGTTATAAGGCCATATGGTATACTAACCACGAGGTTGTTCATGGTTGAGCTGGCCACGAACAACGGTTGTGCACATCGCCCCGTTGGTTCGTGGTAGCTCGTGTTCGTGGTCTTTCGTGTTCCACACAACGGACGTAAACAACCAATGAAATCGAAGCCCCTATTTGACCATTTTTTCTAGCCGTTGAACGGCTACTTTGGTTTTAAAAAAAAAATTACCCACTTTATTTACCTATAAATACAACACCTTAACTTCTTAATTTTTACATCATTCTTTTCTTTCTGTATACACAAACTACACACTACATCTTCACAATCAAAAACCATGGATCCCAACCAAAACACCCCTCCAAACTACAGAAATCGCAAACCCGATAACGCTTTTGCGTTAGATACAACACCGCGCCAATTCCCGACTATGGAGTCACCTCAAGGTGGTTTTATCAATCTACTTCAAAGTGGTTCCCCTGTCCAACAAACACCACTTTTCCAACAACAATATCAACCTTTTCCGGCTTTCCAACAACAACAAATGCAACAACAATACCAACAATTTCAACAATTCCAACAACTCCAACAACAATCGTCACAACAACAACAACCACCAATTTCACAACCACCAAGCTCACAACCACCACTTTCACCGATTTTGTTGCGGAAACGCAACCTTCGCCACCACCTCAACCAAAAAAAAGAAAAAGGAAAAAAATCGGTCCGACCCACTACCACCCAAGAATGGGTCCCATGGACAAATGAAGAAGAAGAAAAGTTAGTGGAGGCATGGGTGGCGGCTTCCGAAGATCCAATTGTAGGAGATAGTCAGCCTTACGAAAATTTTTGGGAAAAAGTCCGAGCCATTTTTTACGAGTTAATGGAAAGTGAAACTCGAATTGCCGATCAAATTACGTCGAAATGGCGAGATATTCGACTAAAATGCACCGAGTTTGGAGGAATCTACAACAACCTCCTAAACATACGCAAAAGCGGCTCGAACGATTTTGATATTTTCAAGGCGGCCATGGACCAATTTGAAAAAACAACGCCAACACGTAAAGCTTTTCCGTATATGAAACCGTTGCTAAATTGAAAGACGCCCCAAAATGGAAAGAGCAAACGGAAGGAACTTCCCAATCTTTCGGTTCAAAGCGTTCGAGAAACCCCGATGGAACTTTTCAATAATCGGACGGCCGAACACACATCGACATCAACGACGATCCGATAGATCTTGAAAACGACCAACCTCTTCGTCGGCCTGTTGGAAGAAATAAAGCAAAAAAAGCGGCGTCGACATCTTTGAATTCTAGTGTTATGGATATGTTTGGCGATAAATTTGATCGATATGTGCAACTTCAAGAAACGAAGGCCGAGGTGATGACTCGGATGGAACAAAAAATGATCGAAGCACAATCATCATTTCAAGAGGCACAAAAGACACTCCAAACAAAAACCGATATGGAAATCTTGAAAATGAAAGCGGGCGACCTTGAGAGCGAAGACTTTGAACTTTTCCAAGCGATGAAAGAGTCGGTTCGAGCCCAACGTAGGCGTAGGGGGTAGTTTATTTTATTTATGGTTTTTAGTTTTTTTTTTAATTTTTTTTAATTTAACTAATGTAATTTTTATTTTTATTGTTATTTTTATTTTTTTAATTTCAATTAATGTAGTTTTTATTTAATGTAATTTGGTATTTTAATTTAATGGAAAAACTAGTATTAAAAAAATGATTTTAATGTATTTTTGAATTAAATTTAAATAAAAAAATGAGGTGGAGTGATGTGTTTAGTGGTAAGTATCCCATAGTCGATGGTAGAGAATCTGGTGCTGATGTGGCACTCACCACATATGTGGTATGTGGTGGGTATAACGCATGGTCTAAGTGTAACAAAATCTGTGCCAATACTAGATTTTAGGACAACCATGCAGTTTTAGGACTTCAATTAGAATTTTCTATGAGTATTCTAAAAACATATTAGTATAGACTTCCAATAGAAGCTATGACAGCTTATATATTTCAAGATTGTGATGTATCTAGCTTATAGTTCTTCGAAAAAGCAAAAAATTGTGTTTAGCTTTTGTATGTCAAACCTAGCACAAACCATTTGTGAAGAACCAAAAGAGTCAAACTTATTGACCAAGTGTTTCACAGGAAAAGAAGCAGCGCCAATGTATATCCAACAAAAGAAGAAGACGGTGTTTGATAAACGAGAATAATTGTTTCGGTTCTGCAAGTCAAACTAAACTGCTTGTTGAACAACACTAGCTTGTATAGTTTTCATATGCCAAAATTGTATTCAGGTCCAAAAAAACAATAATTATGGAACCCACTCAATAAGCTATTTGTAATACTCATTTAAAATAAGCATTTTAAGAATTTTTTTTAAAATAATAATCTTTTTACGAAATCATTTTTGTCGAAAATAGTCACAACCGGTCAAGTCTTTAACATTGGAGATTGTCAAGTCATGCGAAGCAGTAACAAAATAACCAGGGACAATGATAAAGTAAACAATTTACAACTATTAAAATTTAAGGTAATTATGTTTTCTAAGGGTTTATCTATGCTAACTATCCAAAGTTAAATGCGTTCTTGTTATTCACTAATGCTTATCCGGTTAAATTGGTTCTTGAGCCGAAATTGTAGCCAAGATAGAGAAGACGATACAAGAAAAAATAAGCTCATTTTAGACTTTTACAAAAAAATTATGAGGATCGGCATACAATTAAAAGAAAAATGTGAAACAGCCCCAACACCACATGGTTGAGGCATTGTAACTCGGTCAATACTTATCCACTTAACTTGATTCTGGAGCCTAACTTGTAGCCAAGACTAGAGAGTGAATAATATGAAGGGAAAAACCAGCTCATTCCGAGCTTTTTCGAAAAAGTTGGAAGGGTCGAATATAAACATATATTGTACCAATATTAGTACTGATTTTTACCCGAAACCGCAACACCAAAAACCGCAGCATCAATAACCAAATTTAAGGATTTATTGTTTCAAATACTTAACCGAATGAAGATATCTGGTATTGCTTCAATACCATTACCAAAGTATTAGTTCGGTTCAATACCCATGGTATTTGCTCTCACCTATGGTTGGGGATAAAGCCTTTCAAATCCAATAGCAACAATTATCAAAAATAATTCAATGATTTTAAATAAGTAATACATATACTTTTAATCTAAATCTCAAGTCAATCTCAAAGTACAACACCTCACTCATCCTTAAGATGAGAATTAGTCTATGTAAAAGTAGCACGAAACACATTCTACGCATATGGACTCCAAACACTATGAGCATGTACCATCATACATTATCTACATAAGAGGTAGCTAACCTCGAGTGCAAGTGACCGGTCTAGAATTCCATCATAGATTCAGAAACCCCAAATCATACAAGCATCGACTTGCCCAAACATAGGTACCATGACCCCAAACCATACAAGCATTGACTTGCCCAAACATAGGTATAATAACACTTGGTATAAAATGTTTAGACCATATAAAACTCAACTCATCCTAAGTGGATGCACAATATCATGCTCAAATCATTTTCAAAATAATCAAAGAAATCCCCATTTGAATCAAAGCTCTTTCCAAAATTACTTTTCATGAATGTTGATTAACATAACATAGCTATAGGTTAGGCTATAAGGAGTGCTTTGGAGATTCTTACGCATAATTCTTACCAAAGAGATGGTCACGTCATCCAAACAACCTCCCACATGATTCTCATCAAGATTAAGAAATGGTGTGTAGTAGTAAGGAAGTAGTGAGTTTAGAGAGGAAAAAAACAAGGGGGAAAAGAGAGAGAGAGAGAGAGAGAGAGACTGTGATTTGCAAAGTCATGCGTGACTTGGCTACCTTACGCGTGAAAAATCTATACTCCGTATAGCCTTATCAAAGAGAAATAGCAATTTAAAATCATCAGTGTTATAAGAATATGAATTAATATTTATTTTAGTTTATTTATTTATAGTAAAGTAATTAAATTATTTGTATTTTATTTAAGTTTTTAAAAATTTATTTTACTAAAATTTATAAAAGTTCTAGCCCCAAATGCGAGTGTTGCAGAATTAGTGTATGGGGACAAGCATTTAATGCATCACATCATCACATCTTCTGTGTAGACAAAGAGCATGCATGAATGGTAAAAACATGCAAAAGAGTTGATATTTTCAAGTGTAGAATACATATTTCTCGCGATAAAGACAAAAATATTTTTCACCTAAAGTATAGTTTGAACAATAATGTTCCCCGTAAGCGGGTATAATAACCCATGCATACATAAATGCTGGAGCATCGATCTTCATAGAATATTTTGCATCTTGTATGTAGCATGTATAAATTAGAGTCATTTTTCTATAAGGGGATTCTATTTGTTAGATCTGATCATCGCGTGTGTTGGGTGATTACTTAACAAAAAGAGTGTTTACTTTTCATATCGCCTGGTTATATTGAATGTGCCTTGAATAAAACTCAAATTTGGCTATTATTTAATGAGATTATTCAAACTATGTTAGCACACCATTGTCAAATCAAGCATACCAAACAAGTCAAGTTTTACTTTTTCATGAAAACTGAAAGTTTATGCACTGATAACTTTTCTTCTTATAATATGATAATAATATATAAGTACCCAAAATACATAACTTAAGACATCATCACGACATAACTATATCTTTTTGACGTAAAATTAACTCTTATATTTTTAATAAAAGACCGAAATAATACCAAGATTCAAAAATCCAAAACATCCCAAAAAAAACTCAAATCATTCAGATTTCGTCATTTTTACCGTTCTTGGACACTAAATCACGAGACACAAAATTCTCTGAAACCTGATATTCAGAGATAATGGACAAAAGGCTATTTCTGACATTTGACTTTTAAATTCAACTCTCTTTGTTTACCTTGTTGAGCCGCTGTCCACCCGCCTTGAAGCAAAAAGCACAAATATGAAAATACCAATCAAAATTATTGTATCTTGAAAAGATTTTTCAGCTTCACAACCAGCCTCCATTCTTCATTCGACAATTCATCCTGTAAAAATACACAGATTAGTAAAAAAAAAAAGTCAACAGATATTCTGTATGTGATAATGTGAAATTACTAATTATGAGAAAATTTAACATTTTAATTTTTTTTTATTTTACATACCCGATAATTGGCTTTTAGTATATCGATTGAGTTCCTTGAGATATGGCTGACAAGTTCATCCTCCATTTCAAAATGCCTCCCGAACATTTTTTGTTGCTCTTCAGCATTGCTTCCAGTTATCTGCCAATTCAAATATAAGATATTAAATTTTCATTTTTTTTTATTTTAATGAAATGTGTAAGTATATATAACTTGAAAAAAAAAAGACACATACCTTGATAGCCACCTTTGATCCTTTTTTGGCGATATCGACTGGCTTGTGATTATTCTCAATGGAAGAAATCCGTCCAATATCAATAAATTCCCTTTGAGGAATACATATTGGAGTTCCAATCTACACACACATAACATTGTACTTTCAATTGCTTTTCTACTTTGAAAAATCTACTCAATTATAATTTATAGCAGAGCAACAGAAATTACCTTAGCAATGCCCTCGAGAACATCAACACCAAGAATAATGGGATCCTTCTTGTTGAAGACACAATTGGGCATGATTTTAAGAACACATGGAAACACAGCATCTTCAGCAGCTTCTTTCTTCTTTTCTTCTTTAAGATTATCAATATACGCCTTGAATTGATCAAACAGATGATAAATGATATCAGCTAGAAATATCTTCACCCCAAGATCATCTGCAAGCTCACGTGCCTCTGGGGTCACTTTGACATCAAAAGCCAGGATTGTTGCATACTCTTTTCTCTTTTCCAGCATGACACTGGCCTTCATGACATCTTTTTTATGAACAGGGCCTATGCCTATACCACTAACAGGTATGTTTACAGCTGGAGTCTTCAAGAATTCTAGTAATGCCTCCAGTGATCCAAGAGTAGATGCTTGTACATAAACTCCTTCACCACTTTTATCAATTCTACTCATTACGTTTCTCATGTCGTCCATCACTGATTCCTTGATTTCATCCACATCATCATCGGGTCCCACCACGTATAGGGCAGTCCCAGCCACTGCATGCTCCAGATTCTGAAAAAAAAAAAAAAACAAGTTGAACAGAGTTAGGGACTGGTGTTTGGTTCAAAGAATCTATCAAAGGAATTAGGGCTTGCTGGTATGATGGAATTGAATCACAAAGGAATGGAATGAGCAAGGTAATGGAATGGAACGAGGCTTTCAAACATGTTTGTTATGTACAATTGGAAATTAACTTGATAAAAAAAGAATAAAAGGTTATTTATAATAATAAACTTTAATCAAGAAAGATATATTGCAAAGAATTGCTTAGAAACATATTTCATATGTTTGAAATATGTACTATATGTATTTCAAATAGTAAAAAAAAGTTATTTAATTTCACTAACAAAAATAATTACAAAGATAAAATATCAAATAAAGATAAATATCAAAATAGAATTATGATCAAAAAATATTTTGTTATTTTTGGAAAATAACAAAGAACAATTAAATTGAAATTTTAATATTTTTTAAAAGTATAAATGTTATAAAGAGTTTACAAGTAAAACTAAGTTATAATTACAATGTATCATTCCATTCAATCAAAAAAATTCTTTGTTATTTTTGGAAAATAACAAAGAACAATTAAATTGAAATTTTAATATTTTTTAAAAGTATAAATGTTATAAAGAGTTTACAAGTAAAACTAAGTTATAATTACAATGTATCATTCCATTCTATCAAGGAATGAATTTTTTTTAAAGAACCCCCTCCCCCATGGAATGAAAATCAGCCCATGAAAAGGAATAACATTTCATTCCAATGTGGCATTTTTTCATTCCACCCAACACTGCCTTAGAATCTGAAGGATTTGTATTCTATCATGTGCTTAGTTGGCAGAAAGTTGAATGGAAATCAATCACATTCCTTTGCTAATTTGATTTGCTTGTAAATCTATCTAATAATTGGAATGTATATTATGTTTAAGTAAGAATGTGTTTTTACTTTTTGTTTTAATCAGTTTATGAGGATAACTTTTTCTTTTGGCAACCAAGCACACCGCGGAATAGAATTCAAGATTCCAATTCCAGACTCTTATATTACCTGACCCACCAAGATCTGGTCGTCATTGATAATGACTTAGTGGAATCAAATTAAAATTTTGGTGAACCATGTTTCTCAAAAGAAGAAACATCGCATCTATTGTAGACAGTTCAAAAGACAAGTCGCCTCATTTATCTAATTGAAGAAACAATTTGCAAACTAGCATCACCTGAGCAGTAATTTTGATCCCTTGTGCAGCTTTGATTTCTTTATGATGAATGTAGGCTCCCTGAATCAAACAACAATCAAACTCATAAAGACTCAACAAAACTAATGAATTTGAAAAACTATCAATTGTCAAATTTAAAATGCCCAAAAAGGTTCAAACATATCCTCACCTTTACTCGGAGTTCCTTCATTGGATGAGGAGTCAACAATGATCGGATTGTCGTATGAATTGGTCCCTGCACAAGAACATTTGTTTGTTAAACAAGAAATAGCATATCATTCTTCCATATATTGTATTTATTATAGCATACAAACAGAAAGTAACTCGAATGTAGCAACAAAGTGTTTGCACTTGCCTGAAAGCCACAAACAACAATCTCATCTCCTTCATGAAGAACACCATTAACCAATACCACATCAATGGTTGTTCCAAGCCCTTCTATCACTTTAACCTCCAACACCGTACACTAACAAAAATTCATTCCAAGAATCAGTGATCAGAGCTCTCATAGAAAAAAAAAAGGTGAACTGGAAAAAGAAGATATAATAAATATACCTGAATATCACTGCTGTATGTAAGTTTTTCAATCATTGTCTTCTGAGCCCATTGGACAAGTAGTAACAACATCTCAGGTATGCCTTCACCACTGAATTGCCCCCAAAAGCAAAAATTTGGTTCAAAATTCAATACCCAGTATTCAAATGATGTATGAACAGTAGATCACATAAAAAAAACTACCTGATAGCACTTGTGGGTACAATACTATAAGTTTCTCCTCTGTCTTTATTCTTGCTGTACAATTCGGTATTCAATCCTTGCTCCTTGAATTCTGTAATTATCTGAAGTCACAAAGCACAAATCCATGAGAAAGCCAGCAAGAAAAGAAAACAGATGTTCTTGTGGGATTACAAATTTACAATTACCTGAGTGAGCCTATGCTCGAATTCAAGTTGAACATCTTTGGACTGAAGTTTCATTGCTTTCCCAATTGGTGCATTGCGACATGTTTTCCACCCATATAATCTGTCAACCTTATTCAAGGCCACAATGAACTCTGTATTCCTCATTCTCAATAGATTTAGTGATTCAATAGTCTGTGGTTCCAATCCATGCATAATGTCAACAACCAAAATGGCAATATCACATAACCCAGAACCCCGAGACCTTAAGTTCTTGAAGGACTCATGGCCAGGCGTATCAATTACTAATAAACCAGGGACATTGAGTATTGCATCGGCTTTCAATTCTTTTGTTCTCTCACGAATGTTCTCTGCTGGAATGTAAGTGGCACCAATTTGTTGGGTGATTCCTCCAGCTTCACCTTCTTGAACATTAGTCCTTCGAATACAGTCAAGCAACTTGGTTTTCCCAGTATCAACATGACCCATAATGCAGCATATTGGGGACCGAAGCGTCTTTTCACCATCTTCTTCTTCCTTCTTCTCTTCCTTTTTACCCTTACCTTTGTTTGCAACAACTGTTGCAGGTTGATTTTCCTTACTATCATGATTTTGATGCATTTCTTTGGGTACATTAGTTGCCCCTGAATCATTACTACTCTTAATCTCCTTTTTAACTACGGGTGCAGATTCGGGTTTAGGTTGAGGTGCAGTGGATTCCTCCTCGTCAGCAAATGCACTTATACCTGGCAATTTGAGATCAGCATCATCCCAACTCTTTGCATCCCATTCATCATCATCTTCTTCTTCTTCATCTTCTTTGTTCCCATTCTCTTCAACTGACGGGGCTTCTATCTTTTCCATTTCCATGTCATCAGACTTCTCTACTTCCACGTCATCAACCTTCTCTGCTTCCGTGACTTCATTAGCATTGGTGGAAGGACCTTTGCCATTTGCATGTGGCTTTGATTTTTTTGTTTGGTACTTGGGTCGTTTTGTTGGTGCAGATACAGGCAAACCACCAGCATTTGCAAGTATTTGATTCCTCATTGCCTCCAATCTTCGGGCTTCTTCCTTCTGTTTTGCTGTCAAAAGTTTTCCTTCTTGTTTCTTCTTCAACATTTTTTCCTTTTCTCTTTCCTTCTTCAAACGTTTTTTCTCTTCTGCGATCCTTTCAAGTTCTTCCTGCTTTAAACGCTCCTCTTCTTCTTTCCTTAGCTTCTCCTCTTCTTCTCTTTTCTTCTTTTCCTCGGCTTCTTTAAGCCTTGCAAGTCTTTCTTGCATCTCTCTAACATGTTTTGGAACCTTCTTATCAGGTACTTTACTCTTTGATTCCGCCTGTTTTTCCTCCACAACAGGGGCTGCTGCTGTCTTTAACCCTGCAGCTTTCTTTTCTTTTTCCTTTTCTTTCTTCTTTTTCTTTTTTTTAGCAGCTGCAGACTCTACAGCCTCTTCATTCGTATCCTTTTCACCACCTTCATCTGCTGGTTCTGCCTCAGGTTGAGCCTTCTCCTCCTGTGGCTGTTCTACAGTGGCAGAAGGTGGGGGAGGGGCAGAGGCAGGGGCGGAAGTTTCACCAAGTTCAGCAAGAATTCTGTCCAGGTCATCTTCTTCCTGAGCTGTTCTTCCACCTTTCTTTTTCTTCTTTTTGTTTTTGGAAGTTTCTGGTACAACATCAGCTTCTTTGTTAGTAATGCTGGTGCTAGGCTGTTCTTGTTCATCAACTGCATTCACTGTGTTACTGTTTTTCTTCTTGGATGGCTTTTTTTTACCAGAAAACTTTATTGTAGAAGAGTCTTCATCAGTCAACCCTGAAACTGAAACATCTTCATCTGTTCCTCCACCAGCTAATGCAACATCAGGTGGACTGGTTTTCTTCTTTGATGACTTGGTAGACTTCTTCTTACCAGAGAAGGTGATGGGGACATCATCATCCTCGTCACTTTCTTTCTCGTTTTCTTCATCTAGCAAATGTGCAGCTGAAAATATACTACCACTGGTTTTCTTATTAGATTTGGATGATTTCTTCTTCCCTGTAAAGGAAATGACTGGCTCATCTTCATCCTCAGATTGTTGTTTTGATCCTGATTCGTCTAGTAAATCTTCATCATCATCATCATCATCATCCCCAATTGCAGCAAATGCAGAACCAGCAAATGAATTACCTCCCTTTTTGGACTTTGATGGCTTCTTCTTTCCAGTAAAGACAAGGCTAATATCCTCTTCCTCACTGACATCGTCTTCTTCATCCTTTGTTACTTCAGAAGTTTCATCATCTTCATCACCAAGTAATGCAAATGATGTTGAAGCACCAAATGAACTCCCACCTTTTTTCGCTTTGGACTTTGATTTCTTCTTCCCGGTAAATTGACTCTCCTGAGGATTATCACCATCCTCCACATCTTCTTCTTCTTCTTTTATTCGCGAATTCTTACCTTTCTTACCTTTTTTCTTACCAGCAACCGGTGCGACATGCTCTTCTTCCTGAACTGATTTCTCCTCGGACACTTCTGTTCCAACAGAATACTCATCATCATCAATTACTACAGCTTTCTTCCTCGACTTGCTCCCAACCGCACCTCCGTCCTCCTCACGAGCTGTCGGCTTCTTTTTCCCCATCAATCTAATATGATGTCGACAAATAAACTACTCCAATCTCACCAGTGCAGACTCAAAACACCTTGGGAACCCTAAAAACACACAAATTTTCAACATCAGACTACATCACAAAAAACATACATATTCAAATCCCAATCTACAAGCAACAAATAAACTACAATCAAAAACTATTTTCAGATTAGTCCGTCCAACATCGAATCGAATCTACAACAAAAGCATGAAAATCGAGTACAGAGTTGTGGTAAAGAATAGACGGTAGCATATAGATAGATATCTTACTTGCCGATGCGAATTCGTGATAAGTGTATGTATGATGATGAATAATATGGATTGGGAAAACTGAGATTGATACACAGATCAGTTGGAAACGGTGGAAGCAAAAAAATGAATAAAGAACAGAAGAGGAGGTATGGGAGTGACGATGAAACGAAAGAAGGAATTATTTGTGAGGGTGCGTTATATGTGTATTAGGGTTGCAATGAATGGCTGGGTGCGGCTCGGCTCCTAGAGTGAATTTTACGATTCTTTTTTTTATTAGACAAATGTAAAAATAAAAGTAATTACATATTGACAAATTAAATAATATTCTTTCCGTCCCAAAATTATAGTCCACTTCTAAAAATAAATAACATTTTTACCAAAATACTCTCTCATTATTACTTAACCAAATAAGCATTTAATGAAACATTAAATGCAAAGTAAGGACAAAACTGTCGTTTTATTATATAAAGTTAGTGGTAATTAATGTTTTTCTTAATCTGTGTGTTTTTTGTCTGTAGACAATAATATTGGGACGGAGGGAGTCTATCCTATGGTTTACCTGAATTAATTACAACTTATTGAAATTTTTACGAGTTCGGTTTTTATGTTTTTTCTTTTTATTTTTGGTCGGACCATATTACAAAGTCTAGCTTTTTTATTTTTTTCATTTTATATTATTGTTATTCATTAAAAAAATGAAAAAAAAAATCATGTATTTGTCTTGGTTTGAGTTTATTCTTCATAAACACTCAAAAACATCTTCATGAACACACTTACACACAATGGTCTCTTTTTACGTCATTCCAATCCGTTGAAACAAGTAAACCTTAGTTCATCGGATGGCTCAATTTCTATTGATCAAACTTGCAGATTTCTTCCCGATTCAGCCACCGGTTAACCAAATGGCTTCCCTCTTTATTCCCTTCCACTACTCGTGTTCTTTTCAATTACGCTAAATATGTATACGTTCAGGCAGGAAACCGGTCTAGAATGTGTGACTAGTCAACTATTTGACGAAAAATGTTGGTGTACAGGTGCGTTCATGTAAAAACTTGTTATTAATGTCAGTTTTCTGACATGGATGATGTTTATGAAGAGAAAGGGAAGAGGTCACTTTTAGTTGATTGGAGATTGTGTTGTTCCATAAAGATATTACCATAAAGATGTTGAAAGAACAACATTTAAGGAAGCATCTAAGACCCTAATTTTGGGAATTGTAACATCCCGAAATCCAGGTAAAGCTATTTAACCATTCTCATTTTCCCAAGTTGTCAAGTTAAGTCCCTTAAGTAAAATGGTGGGCTAGTCGCGCGCTTAATTTGGACGCAAACTCGCCAGGGTACGTTGGGCGTACCCAGGGTTACGCTGGGCGTAGCGAGCCCAGATGAAAACCCTAATTTGGGGCTTGTGCACTATAAAAGGAATGTTATGGCCTTGACCTCAACCACCATTCCAGAGAGTGAAACCCTGATAGAGAGTCCTCCTTCGTTCCTAGCTAGTGTGTTGGTGTTCTAAGCTTCAAAGTGTCATTTCAAGGTGGTGGAAGAGAAGAAGAGGGCATTTTGGAAGCTAGAAGTTTGTGGGCAAGAGTAGATCTGAGCTTTACAGAGGTTGGAGCTTCTTCCTGAGGTAAAAAGCTCAAAACTTGCCTTGTCATTTGTGTTGTGTGCTTCTTGGACCAATTTCTAGGGTTTTTGGTCCCAAGATGGAGCCTTTATGAGCAAATGGTCTCCATTGGCCTAGATCTATCATATTTCAAGGCTATAAGAGTTGTATGTTCATAAAAATGCAATCTTGGACGTAAAAACTGAGTCATGCATGAGATCTAGACCTTTTGAGGAAAAAAGGAAATGTGTTAGAGGGTGTAGGGACCTTTACAGCCATGCAAAGGCTTAAAGGTTCCGACTTTATGGGATGAGATGCTTAGGGAGAGTCAGATCCGGAAGTTGAAGGAGTGTCTTAACCGTTTAAGACCAAAATCCAAGTAAAGGCTGAAACTGAGACTTACGCTGGGCGTAACTCCCAGTACGCGCAGCGTAAGGGGTTGAGACCCTGATTTGTGGTTCGCTGGCGTACGCCCCACATACAGAGAAGGTACGCGTCGCGTACAGAGAAGGTACACATCGCGTACTGCCTCCTGTTGACTTCCGTTGACTTTTAGGGTTTTGGTCAACCCTTGGACTTTTAGGTCGGGGAGGGGTAAAATGGTATTTTACCCCTTATGTGGAAATTGTAGAGTGGATTTAATCTAGCCTTTGAGAGCCATTATTTATTTGAGAGTGTATTGTTATGTGTTTAGGCGAGGGCTAGACCAGTGTGTTCGAGTGCGAGACTATCCGAGATACCCGAGGTAAGTCTTCTCACTATACTGTACCTGGAAGGGTACCTATGTGTGACTGGAAGGTCTTATATGCTATGATATATATGTGCTACATGCTGATATGTGATATGTATGTGTTATGTATGCTATATATGATAAGGACCGGAAGGTCAAGATGACATGGACCAGAAGGTCAGGATGTTACGGACCGGAAGGTCGATACGGGTAGGACCGGAAGGTCTATCGGGATTCGGGACGGAAGTCCCCTGAGCCACTTGGACCGAAAGGTCCCACAGAGTTATGGCTTGGAAAGGCATATGTGTTATATATGGTATTTTGGGGAACTCACTAAGAATTTATGCTTACAGTGTTGTGTTATGTGTTTCAGGTACCAGTGAGGATCGCGGGAAGGCGCCGGCTTGATCAGTACACACATAAGGATTTTACATATTATGATCTTGGGATGTGATGTTATGTGATACAATGACATTTTTATAACAATTATGAATGAAAGTGTGTTTTTAAAATGTGAAAAATTGTTTTGAAATTTACGTCGTTACAGGGAATTACTTCCATTTCTATGTGTCCATCTCTATACTATCCTTTCGTTCTCTTTATGCTTTTTTACCGTTGTTTTTTCTAGTGTCATCAAATAACAATTAGATTTCGTGGATCAAGAAATTTTAGTCATGTGAGTTACATATGGTTTCTAAAATGATTTCCCTCCTTTTTGGTGAAGAGCATGGCTAAGAAACTATGTGTGAATTTTATTATTATTTTTTTGCAAGTTTGATAGTTAGGTATTGCATATTGGATGAACACATTCAAATTTCCATTTTCCAAAAAAAACACATTTATTTCAAATATTAAATACTCCATTTTGATTTCCATTTTCATATATGGGGGCTAGCTTAGGAACAAGTCCATGTTTTGTGTGTGGTTTTGTTTCTACAACGGTTTTTGGGCGAAGGCGGAAGGAGAAGGTAAAGGAGGTATGGGCAGAAATGGAGGTGGTTAAAGTTGGTGATGATGGAGGATGATAGTGACAGTCGTTGGTGATGGTGGTTGTAACTGATGGGTTTTGGTCCTAAGACATCCTATGTGCTCATACAAACCCTAATGCTTGGATCTAGGTTTCTCTATTGTACATGCTTTGAATCCAAGACTATAAACCCTAATTCTAACATATGGAAATCGATATTAACATATAATTAGGTTTAGTTACCTTGATTGTTATGTAGCAATAACAATCTCAATTCCTCCTTGAATTAACTTTGGAAGGCTTAGAGTCACAAGTGTCACTCCTCTAATGGCTTACAAACACCAAGAGCAAATGGAGAAGGTATAAAGAGAGAGGAGAGGTATAAGAATTCGTCTCTAGGACCTCTTGGGAAGGCATGGACGAATTCATGAGCCTTGAGGGTCTTTATATAGGTGTAGAGATTAGGGTTTTAGTCCTTATCCTTATCTAGTGCTTGCCCACCAAGTAACCATTAGATAAGCCTTGAAAACCCTTATCCTAGTCGAATTCTAAGGCCTTATCACCTTGAATTCGTCCAACCTATTAATAAGATAATCCTTACCTTATTTTGTAACTATCACATAATTACAATTCAGCCCCTCTAGTTTAATTAATTACACTTGATCACAAAATTAATTCTTAATTAATTATTGACTAATATTAATTAAACAAATATGATTTCTCCTTTAATATATTATTCTTATAACATATTAATAAATCATAATAACCTCTCTCTCTAGTTATTTCTCCAATCAAGTTGCTTTGGTGAAGGCAACCCAAAAGGACCATGCACCATCGGGTCAAGTACATACCAAAATAGTTATGGACTTAGACACTAATCCAACAGTAACGTCCTAATTTTCAAAATAATTTTTTCATTTTTATGATAGAATTTTTAGATTAAGGTGTCTAAGCTCATAATTAAATTGGTATCAGTATAAGCAAATACATTTTTAGGTTGTCCTCATAAGAAGACATAGTTAGAAATGATATTAAGATATAGATAGAAAAAAATGATGTGTTAATATATTATGTGATTAGTACATTAATTGGGAATAGATAATTGATATGTTAATTTGTTATTTGATTAATAAATTAACATAAGATCAATAATTAAATAATTGATTTGTTAATTTATTAGTTAATAAATTAATAAGAAATCAATTATAATTAACTAATTATTAATCCGAATTAATTTGAAATTTGTAACACTCCAAAGGTCATAAAATTTAAAAATCACCCGTTAATCATTAATTTGAAATTTGTAACACTCCAAACCCAACCACATTATGCCAACATATGTAACAAACAAACAAAAACACAGAACCAACAAATATAGATAAAATATAGATTTACTACTCAATCAATTACTAGCATAATATTATCCTATAACCACGATAAATAATATAGTGTGCCGTCATTGGTGCCTTCGACCCACAAGTATAATGAGGAAAACTCACATCTCAGGCTGAAAAGATATCTGACAGAACACAACTTTGAATTGAGTGTAATGTTTGGTCTAAGAATGGAATAAATGGTGTTTTTATCTAATAAAATATGTTATAAAAAGCAAGAATTGAGTGTAATGTTTGGATGTTACAAGTAATGTCGAGAATGTGCAATATCTCTTCGTGGACAGTCTTTAAGTTACGATATTATTCATTAAAGTTTGCATTGTTAAATTTGTATTCTAGTATGAAATATGAAATAGAGTAATAAATTGTTTGGGGACGAGGTTGACATTCACAAAGTAAATAAAGCTCATTTAATATTTTTAATATTAATCCTTTATAAGTTAAGTATTCCATCTTTTCCATCTCAACATCATCATCAGCTTTATCTGCTTCTTTGACTTGAGTAGCATTGGTGCACGGAGATTTACCAAAACTCCAAACATTTTTTGATGAAAATCTATTATAATATATTTTGCTCGCTTAAAATATTGTCGGCTTTATTTTCAAGCCTTACCAACATCATTGTCTTCTCTCCTTTCTCACTCTTAGTTCCTTGCCTTCTCGAGAAGAAGACAATTCACAATTGTGTGGAGAGGTTGATACAATTTATGTATTATGCTTGACAAAAACATCGTATAGACAAATTAAGGGAAATATAATGAACAAGAATTGTATGTATTGAACTTAAAGAAGCATACTGATT
Organism: Lactuca sativa; assembly: GCF_002870075.4. Lineage (NCBI taxonomy): Eukaryota > Viridiplantae > Streptophyta > Magnoliopsida > Asterales > Asteraceae > Lactuca > Lactuca sativa. The sequence continues at coordinate 8,407,169 of NC_056623.2, read as the reverse complement.
GACTTAGTAGTTGTTATACTTGTTTGTGGCATCACTAGATAATTACGAGTTAGCACAACTAATTAGTAAAAAGAAACCAAAATCAAAATAAAAATGTACTAAAAATAGGAGTGTGATAATTAAAAAAAAGTTTGGGTCTAACGACTAACAATCGTATATACTATATAGTATACGAAATTAAAAATTTATTTTTAAATTAAATACATCCCTACTAAGCTTTGTTTTTCGCGGGTGTCAAGCACATGGATCTCAATCCGCGTCCACTCCTAATATCAAATCTCAACCGTCTAATTTTTCTTCCAGTAATCTAACCGTCTAAATCTCACGCTACAAGTCCACCTCAAAATTTTCAAAATTTGCCAAAATTGTTCTCAAGAACCCTAATAAAAACCACTAACTCCTAACGAAATCACCATCTGCAATCAAATCTCTCTCTACTCTAAACACAATCAATATTTTCTTGTTAGCTAAAATATGGCCAGAACAAAACAAACTGCTTGCAGATCCAAGGAAGCAACTGCGACTAAGGCGGCTAGGAAATCTGCTCCGGCGACCGGAGGAGTGAAGAAGCCTCACAGATTCAGGTCGGGAACAGTCGCACCGAGGGAAATCCGTAAGTACCAAAAAAGCACTGAACTTTTAATCAGGAAACTTCCGTTTCAAAGACTAGTAAGAGAGACTGCTTAGGATTTTAAGACTGATATGAGGTTTCAGAGTAGTGTTGTGGTTGCGCTTCAAGAGAGATTGCTTAGGATTTTAAGACGGATCTGAGGTTTCAGAGCAGTGTTGTGGCTGCGCTTCAGGAGGCGTCGGAGGCTTATTTGGTCAGATTGTTTGAGGATACCAATTTGTGTGCGATTCATGCAAAGAGAGTTACAATCATGCCCAAGGATATGTAAGTGGCTAGGAGGATAAGAGGCGAGCGAGCCTAGATTTATCTTTATATAAAGTCAGGGTTTATTCTAGTACTACCCTAAAATGGTGATTAAGGGTTCATGATTTCCAATGTAGTTATTCCAAAATTGTTATGTTTTAATGAAAATGAATTGATGATTTCGTAGATTTACTGTTAACTGTTTGATGTTGTTTATAGCGTTTGATTGAATTTGTAGCCACCTAAAATGAAATTTGTAGCCACCTAAAATGACTAAACTAATCAGATTACAAAAAAAAAAAAGATAAGTTATAACAAACAAATCCTTTGGGTTGATAATAAAAGTTGAACAGTAACTCGATGGTGAGACTCGTGAAACATATCAAACGTGTCTACTATGTGGTTATGCCAACAAAGCCACCCTAGCTTTCCTAAGAGAACCATGTGTTAAATGTTTATCCCTTGTGCTAGAAAATACTGTTTTCGCATGGATTGGAAACAAGTAAATGGGAATTTTAAGTAACTTTAGTGTGGTACCCAACATGGTTTTAAAAATCGAAAAAAGACATGAATCTGCCATAAAACGTACATGAAGTGCCGTTTCTAGGTGTGTATAGCATACGGTATAATCCGTTCGTAAATGAGATACATGCACCTTTTTTAGCCTAATTTTGACTAATTTTCTATTCCGATCGCACCTAGTCTTCTTATTTTCACATTGCATCTTTTCTTCTTCTTAGTATCGCATGATGAAATTAATATTCCAGACTAGATTCTGAATCTCAAATTTCTTGATTCCGACATACCACCATATTAGGAGCATCGAACAATGTATGCGCGCCCTTTTCTTTGCGCAGATGTGGACAAGAGTCTTCTAACATCTTCTAGCCTAAAAAACACATATACTTTTTTTTAGTTTTTTTTGAATTTATATTTATTCCAACTTTATTAGTGATAAACAATTTGAAAAAAAAAAGTTACAATACTTAAAAAAACAAAAGTTCGACGACACAAACGTGATATTTTTGACAAATTTATAAAAAAAACTTTATTACAATAATGGTCGTTGAAGTTGTTTATATAAATATGAATATATATATATATATATATATATATATATATATATATATATATATATATATATATATATATATATATATATATATATATACTCATATATTTTTTGTGTCAAATTTTATAAAACATCATACATACTTATAAAGCGAACATTTTTTCTTGAATCTCATGCTTTTGAAACCCCCATAAAAATTTGCCAACACCCCATGCATTTGAAACCTCTTATTTTAATGAATACCACTCAAAAGTCTCTTAATAATGATAAACAATTCAAATGTTTTATAAATTATATAATATATTTAATAAACAATTAATGGATACTCTACTATAAAAAAGGTCAATCTTTTTTAGTAGACACATAAATACAAATCACATACAAAATTCACAAAGAAAACAAGTTTAAAGTTAAATGTGTTGGTTTGAGGGCTTTGAATAATTTTTCGAGCCATATTATTATGTTGAAGTTTTTAATTAGTAAGTTTGTTATATACTAATTCTTTTTTGTATTTTCTTGATTTAAGTATTCTTTTAAAAATATCATTGTATGTTGTGGTTGAAATTTTAATGTAAATTATATTATATTCATGTTATTAATCATATGTTATGGAAGGTGATATATATACTATTTAATTAATTATTGTATACATGTTTGTATGTTCATGTTTATTCAAAACAATAATTAATTAAAAATCATGGATATGTCATATTATCCATATTATCCATATAAGCCTTTTTTAAAATGCAAATTGTCTATCTTATCACTTTATATTTTAGTATATGTTTAACATTTTAATTATAATAATAAGCGTTTTTTAAAATTTTCTTTCACTTATTAATAATAACAAGTGATTTTAAAATTAATAAACAACAATTATAAATAACAAAATCAAATTACATGGATATGTCATATTATCCATGCAAGTCTCTTTTGAAATGCAAAATTTCTATCGTATCACTTTATTATTTAGTGTACGTTTCACATTTTAATAATAATATTAAGCGTTTCTTAAAAGTCTTCTTTAACTTATTATTAATAATAAATGGTTTAAAATTAATGAATAACATTTTTAAATGATAATAACATCAAGTTATAAATTACATTTAGCTATAAATAAATTGTATTTTAAGTGAACATCAATATTGAAATTAGAAAATGATCGTATAAGTAAAAATATAATTAATCAATAATAATAATAATTGTTAAAAAAGAACACCAAATATATAATTATATTTAATTCTATTAATAAGGAATATGGGTTGATGTCAATGAATATTATTGTTCAAAATAATAGAGATTATATATATATATATATATATATATATATATATATATATATATATATATATATATATATATATATATTAGTGTAAAAATATTATCTCAAAGTTATGTCAATAACATAACCATTTTAAACATATATTTTAATCTTCGTTGCGCAACGCGCGGAAATTCGTCTAGTTATTTAATAAAGCATCGTCAATTTCTTAGACATATATTTATGGCACGTTTTTAATTGATTTAATTGCATAAATCGAAGTTTATTTCCATTTATTTATATATCAAATTCTTTGATTTCTAATTACAATGTTTAGACATAACTTTATCACCAAAATTGTTGGGTTTTTTTTTCAAATATATACGTTAATTTGTACCATTTTTATTTTCAATTTTTATACAATAATACTAAAAGTTGATTTAAATTTATTAATTATTTATAACAAAGTTATAAATATATTAAAAAATCACTTTGTAGTTTAAAAAAATCAGTTTATTTAGATTTTAGTTTATTTTAGTAGCCTGCAGATGTTAAAAAAAACAAACAATCTTATTTTTTCAGACTGCAGGCGTTTGGTCCACCTCTTCTGCTGCAGAGGTCTACAGATGTGGTCCGCAGACTGCAGACATTTTGCCTCAGAAAAAACAAACATCACCTTAGTTATATATTATCCTATAAGTTGAGAACGGGGACAACCACAACTGTGGACTAAAATGTGACATTCCTCTCTCTCTCTCTCTCTCTCTCTCTCTCTCTATATATATATATATATATATATATATATATATATATATATATATATATATAAATTTTTTTACTAATAATTACAATTAATATGTTCTTGTTAACAATTACTTAATTGATGTTTAGGATTTTATTTTCTATAATATATACAATTTTATATTTATTTTTTATTTTCGCCCCGCTTTGCCTCGAGACTTACGCCTTGTGTGGCGAAGGGAAAACGCTTCGGGGCTCGATTTGTTCTTTTAAACCTTGGTATCCAAAAATGTTTTTACAAAAACCATATACAACTTTTTTTGTTTACGTTTTGTGAATTGATCAGCTGAATATGTAAAATGAAATAATCAAAGAATAAATCATGTTAATTTTACATGAAAATAAGATTTTATTGTCAAATTTTTGAACGGTCTTTTGTTATGGCTTATTATAAAGTTGCATTGACATGTGCTTTCAACTTATATGACACGAGACATTTGGATTATTGTTACTTTGTGCTCTGCAAGAAGAATGAAGACTTATAGGCACAATGATCTTTATGCAGAAAATTGTAAGGATGTGGGTATGATCACCACCAACCCACTAAAAAAGTGATGCCACGTATATGACACATCATCTTCACTACATGTTCACTAGCATTTGGATATGGTTCTCTCCACATTATTTATCTTTTTATTTATATATTTATTTACTTATTTTGACATTGTATTAAATAAAAAACATAATTATTATACATAAATAAATATTTTATAAATGCAAAAAGAACATTTACTTAATAAAAATAATAATTTTAAAATCTAACAAGCATTTTACTAATAACAAAAATAACATTAATAATTGGAAACAAAAATCTAACTTAGAAATTGAAAATACATAAAATTTAAAGCTTACACTACTAACTGTAACCCTCCAAAAATTTATAGTAACTTTTCATTTGCAAAATAGTAAACCATACAAAAGAGTTATTCCAAAACCGATTAAAGCGAGTATGTTATTTAAACATCAGAGTAAAGGTCATAATTTTCCAATGCGTAAAGATCATAATTTGTCAATGCGAAAAACTCTGGGGGGATGTTGTGGAGTCACACTGGCCCTTCCCTTTCGAACCGGAAATACCTAAAATCATAAACATAAAATCGTAAGTACAAAACTTAGTGAGTCCCTAAAATACCACATACAATACACATATACATATAACATCATGTTTTTGTGTCTGGTTTGTATTAACCCCATATGTCGGGTCCGTATCAACCTATGCGACAACAAGTAGCTATGTCGGGTCTGTATCAACCCGAGTCTGTTTCAACAATGGGAGTAGTTTAGATTTCGGTCTTCCTCGATGATAATACAAACCAAAAATCCATAGTTTTCGAAATAAATATTTTTTGATCTTCATAATAAATCAAACCTGTAAGGTTGGAATTTGACTCCAAATTTGGTCTTTGTTTGAGTCGATGATATACACACCACGACGGGAATAAGGGTATGAGACGGATGATATGATGGCTGACGGTGTATATTATTAGAAGATGGATTTTATAGTTTGGTGTTCCTATATATTAAAGATGAGAAAATATAAAAATAGAGATATAGTTTAGGTGGGTTGGAGTTTGAAGTTGAGGAGTTTTGCTTTTGTTTTATAATTTATTAATAATAAATAAATGAAAAGTAAATTAGAAAGAAAATCGGCAAGGGTGACGATTATAATAATTAATTGGTAAATGCTAAATGAAAATGTAACAAAGTAGAAAATTAATGTGATAAACTATAATGTATTGCAAATATAAGAGTAAAATGATTCATATAATCAAATAACATAGTTCTAGTCAAATATAGTTTCAATTAACCTCAGACCCAATCATGTTTGTGAACCAATCAATATTTATCAAATACCCCTTAAGTTCACCGCCTTCTCAAGGACAATTCATGCATCATGCTCGACAAAAATCATCTTGTCGACAAAGGAAAATATAGCGGATAAAGTTGAAGGGAAAATAACTTGCGAGGGTAATTACATTTTCGCAAGTCAAATGGTCAAATATGTACAAAAAATAAAGTTACTTAAATTTGAACAATTTTATTATTATTATTATTTTTAATTATGAATTTCTTAAAATATTTTATATTTTCTTATAATATTTTTATGATATTTTTCCTATAGGTTTTTTAATACAATGTTTTGAACTTTACTTATAATATTTTTAAACTTTTTTTTTTTATACTTTCATATAATTTTATTACAAGTGATTTTAAACAATATATTTTATAAATGTTTTAAAATTTTCTTATAGGTTTTTAATTTTTTTTTTTTGTTTTAGTTTTTTTATAACTTTCATACATTTATTTATAAACTATCATTTACAAAAATTTTAAAATGTTTCATAGATTTTATATGACAATCCAAATTTTTTATAACATTTAAAAATATTTCTGTTAAATATTAGTTCAAAAAACGTTGTATTAAAAAAATTAAAAGTTTATAAACTTCTAATTAAAAAGTATTAAAAATTCGGAGTAATTTTAAAACATTTATATTAAATAGATTTTTTTTTGTTATTTTATCTGCTCGGGTGACCGGAGGAGTGAAGAAGCCTTATAGGCCGGTAATAGTTGCGCTGAGAGAAATCCATGAGTATTAGAAAAGCACTGAACTTTTGATCAGGAAACTTCCGTTTCAAAGACTAGTAAGAGAGATTGCTTAGGATTTAAGACGGATCTGAGGTTTCAGAGCAGTTTTGTGGCTGCGCTTCAAGAGGCGTCGGAAGCTTATTTGGTCGGATTGTTTGAGGATACCAATTTGTGTGCGATTCATGCAAAGAGAGTAACAATGATAAAGAAAGATATGTAGTTGGCTAGGAGAGGATCATAGGCGAGCGAGCATAGATTTATCCTTACATAAAATTAGGGTTTATTTTGGTACTACCCTAAAATGGTGATTAAGGGTTCATGGTTTCCAATGTAGTTATTCCAAAATTGTTATGTTTTAATGAAAATGAATTGATGATTTTCGTAGATCTACTGCTTGATGTTGTGTATAGCGTTTGTTTGAATTTGTAGCTAGCTAAAATGATGAAACTAATCAGATTACAAAAAAAAAAAAAAAAAAAAAAACTGTTGATGGATAAATTATAACACAAATCCTTTGTGCTGATAATGAAAAAATGAGTAGTATCAGTTCACGATGATGAAGCGTGTGAAAGTTGCCAAACATGGCTAATACAAGGATTTATCTTTAATCTTAATATCTTATATCGATATTTTTTTTGTGCTCTGCGGGCATGTTTACATAAATATTTAATTAATGAAATTTACCCCTTAAGTTCATCGCCTTCTCAAGGACAATTCATGCATCATGCTTGACAAAAATCATCTCTTCGACAAAGGAAAATACAACGGATAAAGTTGTAGGGAAAATGACATGCGAGGGTAATGACAGTTTCGCGTTGTTCACATTTAGGTAATTTTTTTCTGTACATATTTGACCATTTAACTTGTTAAATGTGTTCACATATTACCATTGTCATCTGCTATACCATGTGACAAAGATAATATGTGAACACATTTAACAAATTAAATGGTCAGATGTGTACAAAAAGTAAAGTTTTCTAAATGTGAACAATTTTATTATCATTATTATTTTTAATTATAAATTTCTTAAGATATTTTATATTTTCTTACAATACTTTTATGATATTTTTCTTATAGGTTTTTCTAATACAATGTTTTGAACTTTACTTATAATATTTTTTAATACTTTCATATAATTTTATTACAAGTGATTTTAAAACAAAATATTTTATAAATGTTTTATAATTTTTTTACAGGTTTTATTTATTTTTTTGTTTGTTTTTTATAACTTTCATACATTTATTTATTAACTTTCTTTTACAAAATTTTTAAAATGTTTCATAGATTTTGTATGACAATTTATATTTTTTTATAACATTTAAAAGTATTTTTGTTAAATATTAGTTTAAAACGTCGTATTAAAAAAATTAAAAGTTTATAAACTTCTAATTAAAAAGTATTAAAAGGTTGGAATAATTTTAAAACATTTACATTATATAGTTTTTTTTTAAATGCTAAGTAATATTGTCTTTTTATTTTTTAAAAGATCATCCATACTTATTGTTACATATTTAATTTATTTAATTTTATTGTTAGATATTATTTACTTTAAAAATATTGTATATGCTTAAAAACAAAAGGAAAAAATTATAAGAGACTATATAAAATGTTTCACAAAATAAAAACATATTTATTAATTAAAAGGTAATGTTTAAAATTGATCAATATTTAATTAATATTTAGGAAATTATGAATATTTTAAAAATAACGTTTGAAAAAAAATAATACAAGCGAATATTAAAAATAAAACCGTTATTAAAAGTGGGGAAAATGAATTATCAAAGTGATTAATTTTTCGTTTTGTTCACATTTATGCAACGTTTTTTATACACATTTGACCATTTAATTTGTTAAATTTTCACATATTACCATTATCAAATGCTATAACCGATGATAATTGCAATATGTGAACACATATAACAAGTTAAATGGTTAAATGTGAACAAAAATAAAAAATTACCTAAATGTAAACAAAACGATAAAGATGGTTACCCTGGTAAGTTATTTTCCTAAAGTTATATTATTGAACCGAAAGAAGCATATTGATTTGGCTTGGTAGATGTTATCTTTGTTTGTGCTAGATAATTATGAGTTAGTACAACTATTAATAGAAAATAAATCAAAATCAAAATAAAATGTAATAGGATTGTTATAATTAAAAAAGTTTGGTTCTAACAATCATATACTATTAGAAATTAGAAATTTAATTTTAAATTAAAGATATCCCTACTAATATTTGTTTTTCGTGGGCATGGAACACATGGATCTCAATCCGCGTCCACTCCTAATATCAAATCTCAGTCGTCTAATTTCTCTTCCAGTAATCTAACCGACTAAATCTCGCGCTACAAGTCCACCTCAAAATTTTCAAAATTTGCCAAAATTGTTTTCAAGAACCCTAATTAAAACCACTCAACTCCTAACGAAATCACCATCTGCAATCAAATCTTTCTCTAGTCTAATCACAGTCAATATTTTATTGTTAGCTAAAATAGGGCCAGAACAAAGCAAACTACTCACAAATCCACCGGAGAAAAAGCTCCAAGGAAGCAACTAGCGACTAAGGCGGCCAGGAAATCTGATCTAATGACCGGAGGAGTGAAGAAGCCTCACAGATCGAGAACAGTCGCGCAGAGGGAAATCCGTAAGTATCTGAAAAGCGCTGAACTTTTGATCAGGAAACTTCCATTTCAAAGACTAGTAAGAGAGATTACTCAAGATTTTAAGACGGATCTGAGGTTTCAGAGCTGTGTTGTGGCTGGGCTTCAAGAGGCGTCAGAAGCTTATTTGGTCGGATTGTTTGAGGATACCAATTTGTGTGCGATTCATGCAAAGAGAGTGACAATGATAAAGAAAGATATGTAGTTGGCTAGGAGAGGATAAGAGGCGAGCGAGCCTAGATTTATCCTTACAAAAAATTAGGGTTTATTTTGGTACTACCCTAAAATGGTGATTAAGGGTTCATGATTTCCAGTGTAGTTATTCCAAAATTGTTATGTTTTAATGAAAATGAATTGATGCTTTTCATAGATCTATTGTTTGATGTTGTTTATAGTGTTTGATTGAATTTGTAGTCATCTAAAATGATGAAACTGATCAGATTACAAAAAAAAATAAATAAATAAATAAATTGTTGGGGGATAAATTATAACACAAATCCTTTGTGCTGATGATGAAAAAATGAGTAGTATCAGTTCACGATGATGAAGCGTGTGAAAGTTGCCAAACGTGGCTAATACAAGGATTTATCTTTAATCTTAATATCTTATATCGGTATTTTTTTGGTGCTCAGTGGGCCTGTTTACATAAATATTTAATTAATGAAATTTAACCCTTAAGTTCACCGCCTTCTCAAGGACAATTCATGCATCATGCTTGTCAAAAATCATCTTGTCGACAAAGGAAAAAATAGCGGATAAAGTTTTTGGGAAAATGACTTGCGAGGGTAATTACATTTTCACCTTGTTCGCGTTTAGGTAACTTTTTTTTTCTCTATATATATGACCATTGAACTTGTTAAATGTGTTCACATATTACCACTGTCATTTTCTATACCTGGTGACATAGATAATATGTGAACACATTTAACAAGTTAAATGTTCAAATGTGTACAAAAAATAAAGTTGCCTAAATATGAACAAATTTATTATTATTATTATTATTTTTAATTATAAATTTCTTAAGATATTTTATATTTTCTTACAATATTTTTATGATATTTTTTCTATAGGTTTTTCTAATACAATGTTTTGAACTTTACTTATAATATTTTTTAATCTTTTTTTTTTATCCTTTCATATAATTTTATTACAAGTGATTATAAACAAAATATTTTATAAATGTTTTAAAATTTTCTTACTGGTTTTAAACTTTTTTTTTGTTTTAGTTTTTTTTATAACTTTCATACATGTATTTATAAACTTTCTTTTACAACATTTTTAAAATGTTTCATAGATTTTGTATGACAGTTTATATTTTTTTTAACATTTAAAAATATTTATGTTAAATATTAGTTTAAAACGTTGTATTAAAAATATTAAAAGTTTATAAACTTCTAATAAAAAAGTTGGAATAATTTTAAAACATTTACATTATATTGATATTTTTTTTGTTTTTTTAAATGCTATGTAATATTTTCTTTTTATTTGTTAAAAGATCCTCCATACTTATTGTTACATATTTAATTTATTTAATTTTATTGTTAGATATTATTTACTTTAAAAATATTGTATATGCTTAAAAACAAAAGAAAAAAAATTATAAGAGACTATATAAAATATTTCACATAATAAAAACATATTTATTAACTAAAAGATAAAGTTTAAAATTGATCAATATTTAACTAATACTTAGGAAATTATGGATATTTTAAAAATAACATTTGAAAAATATAATACAAACGAATATTAAAATTAAAATCGTTATTAAAAGTGGGGAAAATGAATTATCAGAGTAATTAATTTTTCGTTTTGTTCACATTTATGCAACTTTTTTATACATATTTGACCATTTAATTTATTAAATTTTCACATATTACCATTGTCAAATGCTATAACCGATGATAATTGCAATATGTGGACACATATAACAAGTTAAATGGTCAAATGTGTACAAAAATAAAAAAATTACCTGAATGTAAACAAAACGATAAAGATGATTACCCTCGTAAGTTATTTTCCTAAAGTTATATTATTGAACCGAAAGAAGCATATTGATTTGGCTTGGTAGATGTTATCTTTGTTTGTGCTAGATAATTATGAGTTAGCACAACTATTAAGAGAAAATAAATCAAAATCAAAATAAAATGTAATAGGATTGTTATAATTAAAAAAGTTTGGTTCTAACAATCATATACTATTAGAAATAGAAATTTAATTTTAAATTAAAGGTATCCCCCCTAATCTTTGTTTTTCGTGGGCGTGGAACACATGGATCTCAATCCACGTCCACTCCTAATATCAAATCTCAACCGTCTAATTTCTCTTCCAGTAATCTAACCGTCTAAATCTCGCGCTACAAGTCCACCACAAAATTTTCAAAATTTGCCAAAATTGTTTTCTAGAACCTTAATTAAAACCACTCAACTCCTAACGAAATCACCATCTGCAAAAATCTCTCTCTAGTTTAAACACAGTCAATATTTTCTTGTTAGTTAAAATATGGCTAGAACAAAGCAAACTGCTTGCAAATCCACCGGAGGAAAAGCTCCAAGGAAGCAACTGGCGACTAAGGCGGCTAGGAAATCTGCTCTGGTGACCGGAGGAGTGAAGAAACCTCACTGATTCAGGCTGGAAATAGTCGCGCCGAGGGAAATACGTTTGTAACTTTTGATCAGGAATCTTTAGTTTCAAAGACTAGTAAGATAGATTACTCAGGATTTTAAGAAGGATCTGAGGTTTCACAGCAGTGTTGTGGCTGCGCTTCAAGAGGCGTCGGAAGCTTATTTGGTTGGATTGTTTGAGGATACCAATTTGTGTACGATTCATGCAAAGAGAGTGACAATGATGCCGAAAGATATGCAGTTGGCTGTGAGAGGATCAGAGGCGAGCAAGCCTAGATTTATCCTTACATAAAATTAAGGTTTATTTTGGTACTACCCTAAAATGGTGATTAAGGGTTCATGATTTCCAATGTAGTTATTCCAAAATTGTTATGTTTTAATGAAAATGAATTGATGATTTTTGTAGATCTACTGTTTGATGTTGTGTATAGCGTTTCATTGAATTTGTAGCCAACTAAAATGATGAAAGTAATCAGATTACAAAAAAAAAAAACTATTGGGGGATAAATTATAACACAAATCCTTTGTGCTGATAATGAAAAAATGAGTAGTATCAGTTCACGATGATTAAGCGTGTGAAAGTTGCCAAACGTGGCTAATATAAGGATGTATCTTTAATCTTAACTAGTAAAAAACCCGCGGCTACGCGGCTTTTTGGGTAATATGGGAAAAATTGGCGAATTTTAAAAGATATTTGTTGAAATTGTAAATCACCACTAATAGGGGAGTAAGTTGACACCCCTTAAAATTTATACAACCAAAAAATGGACACTGGTGGAGAAAATCCAAAAATGTTGTGACAATAATGTTAAAGTTGTTAAAGTTGGGAAAATATGGTGGCAAAATTCTAAATAAGGTTTTTTGTGTTTTTTATGTCAAAATGTAAAAGTTTTGACTACAATGACGTAAAGTGTCAGATTCATTAAAGATTTATGGCAAAACACCAAAATGTAAAACTTTTCACTGCAAGGACTAAAAATGTCAAAGTCACTAAAGATTTGTGGAAAAAACCTAGAAACACAAAAACTTAATCAAAACGTTAAAATGTAAAAGTTTTGACTTTAGGGACTAAAAGTGTCAAATTCACTAAATTCTTGTGGCAAAAACCTAAAGGTAAGAAAAATACTATTGCTAAGCTCACTTGGATTTAATATATATATATATATATATATATATATATATATATATATATATATATATATATATATATATATATATATATATATATATATATATAATATCTTATATTGATATTTTTTTTTTGTGTCCTGCGGCCTGTTTACATAAATATTTAATTAACGAAATTTACCCCTTAAGTTCACCGCCTTCTCAAGGATAATTCATGCATCATGCTTGACAAAAATCATCCTGTCGACAAAAGTAAATATAGCGGATAAAGTTGTAGGGAAAATGACCTGCGAGGGTAATTACAGTTTCGCATTGTTCACTTTTAGGTAATTTTTTTCTGTACATATTTGATTATTTAACTTGTTAAATGTGTTCACATATTACAGGTGACAAAGATAATATGTGAACACATTTAACAAGTTAAATGGTCAGATGTGTATAAAAAAAGTTGCCTAAATGTGAACAATTTTATCATTATTATTATTTTTAATTATAAATTTCTTAAAATATTTTATATTTTCTTACAATATTTTTATGATATTTTTTCCTATAGGTTTTTCTAATACAATGTTTTGAACTTTACTTATAATATTTTTAATACTTTCAAATAATTTTATTACAAGTGATGTTAAAACAAAATATTTTATAAATGTTTTAAATTTTTTTTACAGGTTGTAAACTTTGTTTTTTAGTTTTTTTTTATAACTTTCATACATTTATTTATAAACTTTCTTGTACAACATTTTTAAAATGTTTCACAAATTTTGTATGACAATTTATATATTTTATAACATTTAAAAATATTTATGTTAAATATTAGTTTAAAACGTTGTATTAAAAAAATTAAAAGTTTATAAACTTCTAATAAAAAAGTTGGAATAATTTTAAAACATTTACATTATATAGTTTTTTTTTTGTTTTTTTAAATGCTAAGTAATATTCTCTTTTTATTTTTTAAAAGATCCTCCATACTTATTGTTACATATTTAATTTATTTAATTTTATTGTTAGATATTATTTACTTTAAAAATATTGTATATGCTTAAAAAGAAAAGAAAAAAATTATAAGAGACTATATAAAATATTTCACAAAATAAAAACATATTTATTAATGAACAGGTAATATTTACAATTGATCAATATTTATTAATATTTAGGGAATTATGGATATTTTAAAAGTAACGTTTGAAAAAATAATACAAATGAATATTAAAAATAAAATTGTTATTAAAAGTGGGGAAAATGAATTATCAGAGTAATTAATTTTTCGTTTTGCTCACATTTATGCAATTTTTTTTATATACATTTGACTATTTAATTTGTTAATTTTTCACATATTACCATTTTCAAATGCTATAACTGATGATAATTGGAATATGTGAACAAATATAGCAAGTTAATTGATCAAATGTATACAAAAATAAAAAAATTACCTAAATGTAAACAAAACGATAAAGATGATTACCCTGGTAAGTTATTTTCCGAAAGTTATATTATTGAACCAAAAGAAGCATATTGATTTTGCTTGGTAGATGTTATCTTTGTTTGTTCTAGATAATTATGAGTTAGCTCAACTATTAAGAGAAAATAAATTAAAATCAAAATAAAATGTAATAGGATTGTTATAATTAAAAAAGTTTGCTTCTAACAATCGTATACTATTAGGAATTAGAAATTTATTTTTAAATTAAAGATATCCTTGCTAATCTTTTTTTTTTCGCGGGCGTGGAACACATGGATCTCAATCCGCGTCCACTCCCAATATCAAATCTCAGCCGTCTAATTTCTCTTCTAGTAATGTAACCGTCTAAATATCGCGCTACAAGTCCACCTCAAAATTTTCAAAATTTGCCAAAATTGTTTTTAAGAGCCCTAATAAAAACCACTCAACTCCTAAGGAAATCACCATCTGCAATCAAATCTCTCTCTAGTATAAACACAATCAATATTTTCTTTTTAGCTAAAATATGGCAGAACAAAGCAAACTACTTGCAAGTCCATCAGAGAAAAAGCTCCAAGGAAGCAACCGGCGACTAAGGCGGTCATGAAATCTACTCCGGCGACCAGAGGAGTGAAGAAGCCTCACAGGCCGGGAACAAGCGCGCCGAGGGAAATCCGTAAGTATCAGAAAAGCACTGAACTTTTGATCAGGAAACTTCCGTTTCAAAGACTAGTAAGAGATTGCTCAGGATTTTAAGACGGATATGAGGTTTCAGAGCAGTGTTGTGGCTGCGCTTCAAGAGGCGTTGGAGGCTTATTTGGTCGGATTGTTTGAGGACAACAATTTGTGTGCAATTCATGCAAAGAGAATGACAATCATGCTGAAAGATATGCAGTCGGGTAGGAGGAATCAGAGGCGAGCGAGCCAAGATTTATCGTTACATAAAATTAGGGTTTATTTTGGTACTACCCTAAAATGGTGATTAAG
Organism: Lactuca sativa; assembly: GCF_002870075.4. Classification (NCBI taxonomy): domain Eukaryota; kingdom Viridiplantae; phylum Streptophyta; class Magnoliopsida; order Asterales; family Asteraceae; genus Lactuca; species Lactuca sativa. The sequence continues at coordinate 8,391,735 of NC_056623.2, read as the reverse complement.
GGTTCATGATTTCCAATGTAGTTATTCCAAAATTGTTATGTTTTAATGAAAATGAATTGATGATTTTCGTAGATCTACTGTTTGATGTTGTTTATAGCGTTTGATTGAATTTGTGGCCAACTAAAATGATGAAACTAACCAGATTACAAAAAAAAAAAAAAAAAACAAACTGTTTGGGGATAAATTATAACACAAATCATTTGTGCTGATAATGTAAAAATGAGTAGTATCAGTTCACGATGATGAAGCGTGTGAAAGTTGCCAAACGTGGCTAATACAAGGATTTATCTTTAATCTTAATATCTTATATCGATATTTTTTAATTTTGTGCTCTGTGAGCCTGTTTACATAAATATTTAATTAATGAAATTTGTTGTATATGCATGTTTTTAGAATGCTTTAGCGTGATGTTTTCTAGTTTATTAAGGCGTGTTATCAATTTTGAAAAGTCTTTTTTTGGTTGTATCATCAATCGTGTATGAATAAAAAGCCGATGTCCTTAATTTACTGATTTTTTAATGAATATGACAGCGATATATTTGTGAGTCAATGTGCTAAATTATATAAGCATATGGTATTCAACTCAAGTTTTGGTTCTAGAGCATTATTGAGTTATGGATTATTGTACGTGGGGTGTTTAATGTGATGGCTATGTGGTTATGCCATCACTATTAAGATTTATGCTTAAAATTAAGAATCAAATTTGGGATTTAAGTACTTCATTTATATACGTTTTATGGTTCACATTGTAAGATATTGGGAATTCATTGTGACCGTTGAGGTAATCTATGCTACTGAAAGCTTGGGATTTTGCAAATTGTATAGAGCATCACTTTAAATGAACCAAGGCTACCCTTAAAAACATCTGACTTAAAGTAAGGAAGAACGATTTTGAAAGAATGCTACTCTAACATAACAAAGTTTAGTGATTTTACCCATTTAGTCACTCAATTTTTTCGCAATTAGTCCTTAAAGTAAGCAATTACTGTCTAATTAGACCATTATGGACTGGATAAACAGAACATACGGTTGAATTTCCTGATGTGACATTACAATAAATTAGATATAAACCTTATTAAATTCACATATGTAAATGAAGTCAAACACATCACATTAAATCACACAAAACTACACTCGTCTCTGTTCTTTCTCATCTCAATGACCAAGAATGAAAAAACCTTGGGTTCAAACTCGTTTTCCCCTATTGAAGTCAGGGAGCAGCCAACCATCCAATAATGTCAACCTCGATGCCAAACCCTGATCGATTGTATCCTCTAGCGAAGCTTAACTTTAAAGGTGTTTTTTCTTCGAAATCGTTTCTCGTATAATCATGTTATCAAATTCACGTTCAATGATCACGATTTTTTGGAATGACATACTATGAGTGTATCACCTTTCTCGAATGGTTCATGTAAGAAAGTATAAATAAGTTATACTATTTTGAGCCAGGTAAGCCTTATTGTTTGGGATAACTGCTATTACTAATAATGGAGATTACTTTGGTTTCATTTTTGATGCTTATGGAATTGATGATATAATTTCCCTCTATTTGGACCATGTTGGTGAAGGAATAAAGGATTGGTTTGGTTCTGAGATAGAAGAAGGAGATGGTGATGATTCATGCATTGATGGTGGGGAAAATGAAGAGGAAATTGATAACCTTAGAGATGTGGAGGTGGACTTTAATGAAGATATAATCACTATGAACAAAACAAAGGGTGACAAGTTTTTGAGTAAATTATGCGGTGAAGAGGAGGAGGAAAATGATAACAACAAAGATGATGATGATGATGATGATGATGATGATGATGATGATGATGATGATGGGGTTGAAATAGTTGCCATGAATCAAGAACATTCGATTTTAATGAGCCAATACCATGGAAAAAATAGGTTTCAATACTTGGTATAAGATTTCAAGATCCAACTCAATTAAAATATATGTTATGCAACTATGATGTTGCCAATGGGTACCAACTTTTCTTTGAGAAAAATGATAGAAAAGATTGTTGGTTAAGTGTTGTTGTAACACCGTAAATTTTCATTTTTAAAACACATAATTCTCATTAACACATTTCTCAAAGACCCCGAAGTGTCAATTATCAAAAACACAAATCCATCATTGTTTGAATGAAAATCCAGGATCCTCAAAACATAACTCCATCTCGTGTGTACAATCAAGCCGACGCCTTCCCGCGATCTTGAGAAGTACCTGAAACACATATCACATAACACAGTAAGCACAAAGCTTAGTGAGTTCCCCAAAATACCACACACATCTCATTTGCCTCTCATGACTATATCTCAATAAAGACCCTTCGGTCGATGTGTCTCAATAGAGACCCTCCGGTCCCACAACTCGTGTTGGACCCTCTGGTCCTAACTCAATAAAGCTCAGAATAATACACATCATAAATCACAAAGACATAATGCACGATATCACAATACTCAAAAATAACATACAAGACCCTCCGGTTACACAAAGTTACCAATCATCGTAAGTATAGTGAGAAGACTCACCTTGTAAGCAAGCAAGTAAACCTAGTACCCCTCGAACGGTCTAATCTCTGCCTACATGTCATAATTATCTCTAATTACCACTTATAACCTCAACTCTAGATAAATTCGGTTAACCTCTCTCACTAACTCTTGGAATTGGTAAAAGACCATTTTACCCCTCCATGGTCTTCATAATCCAAGTCTTGACCAAACCCTAAAACTCAACAAAAGTCAACGCTCGAGTCAACAGTCCCTGTTGACCCAACTTGGCGAGTGCACCTATGTGAATTGTCGAGTCCCTCTTGTCCTCAGAAGAATCGGGAAAACTCCAACTCAACTCGTCGAGTTGTCTCATCAACTCGCCGAGTTGTAGCGCGTCCAACCTATCGGGGAAAAACGCTAACTAACCCTTCGAGTTGGCTCATGCACTCGTCGAGTCCCTCTTGACCAATTCGCATTCAGTCGATTCTAAGCAAAAATATTGTCCCAAACTCTAGATCTAACTTCCCAAGGCTAAAATACCACGTAAAGTTGCAAGCTTTACGTTCATGCATGGCACCTAGGGCTCTAAATGACAAAACAAGATCTATTATGGGGTTTAATGAATAAAGGCTTGCCTCTAGCACTCCTAAGGTGTACATGCAACCCTAGAAACCTTGGATCTTGATGTGGCCCAGATTGGGAACTCTTTCGGTCCACATCTCACGAGGTGTTTTGGCAACCTTCTTTGTGGGGACTAGATTAAGGATATGGGCGGCAGTCTCTAAGGCATACCCTCAAAATGATATTGGTAGCGAAGCTCAACTCATCATGGAACGAACCATATCCAACAAGGTTCGATTGCGCCTCTTAGCCACACCATTAAGTTGTGGTGTCCTAGGAGGTGTTAATTGTGAGATAATCCCACATTCCTTAAGATAGTCAAGGAATTTTGTACTAAGATACTCACCACCTCGATCGGATCGAAGCATCTTAATGTTCCTGCACAACTGATTCTCCACTTCCTGTTTGAAATCTTTGAATCTTTCAAAGGTCCTGACTTATGCTTGATTAAGTAGACATATCCATATCTACTAAAATCATCAGTAAAAGTCACATAGAAGCGGTTATCATCTCTTGTGGCGGTTCTGAAGGGTCCACACACATCAGTATGTATGAGATCCAACAAACCCTCACCCCTAGCACAAGTATCAGTGAATGGTGACTTTGTCATTTTCCCAAGAAAACAAGATTAACAACTATCATCTGACTTTAGGTCAAACGAATCCAAGACTCCATCCTTTTGGAGTTGGCCTATGCGTTTCTTGCTTACATGTCCAAGACGACAATGCCATAATGATGCTTTATCCAAACTAGTGGAAGAATCGACACACAATACATTATTTCCTAGGTTATCAACAACCGACATAGTTTCATATACACCATCACAAGGTAATGCTTTAAAATAAAGAACATTATTAAAGAAAGCATTAATACCACCATTTTCATTATCAAACGAAAAGGTAAACCTTGTTTGTACAAACCATGAAAGGAAATAATATTTCTCGCCATTTCAGATGAGTAACAACACTTATTCAAATCTAACACTAATCCACTACTTAGCAACAAAGAATAAACTCCAATCTTGGTGACAGGTGAAGCTTTTCTATTCCCCATGATCAAGTTTATCTTCCCATGCTCCACATTCTCACTTCTTCTTAGTCCCTGCAAATCAGTACATATGTGAATACCACAACATGTATCAAGGACCCAAGAATTAGAATGAGGTGAATTATTAGACAATATAATGTATATACTTGCATGGTTGGGTTTCACTTTCCCATCCTTCACATCTTGCTGGTATTTTGGGCAGTTTCGCTTCCAGTGCAACTTTTCATGGCAATAGAAGCATTCAGCCTCTTTAGGGTTAGCAGAAGGAGTGATGAAACCTTTCTTGGTTCCACTTGAAGAGGATCCATCAAGTGTCTTACCCTTGGTACCCTTCAAAGGGCTCTTCCTCTTCTTTCCTTTACCTTGCCCGATTGCCAAGACAGGGGCTGCGGTAGGAGTAGGAGTGGTAACAACCGATTTACTCTTAAGGCTACTTTCCGCGGTCTTCAAGAGTCCTTGAAGTTTGCTAAGTGTAACTTCCTCCTTGTTCATGTGGTATGTCATACAGAATTGATCATAACATGAAGGTAAGGAGTGCAAAATGATGTCAATTGCCAACTCTTCAGGGAAGTTCACATTCAGTTTCAGCAAACGGTCCACAAACCTTTGCATTTTCTGCATGTGGGTCATGATGGGTTCACCATCCTTCATTCAGGTTGTTATCATGGAGGAGATGATTTCATACCGCTATTGACGAGCACTCTAATGGTAGAGGTCCATAAGATCCTGGTGCATCTCAAAAGGGTAGTAGTCCTCATAGGACTTCTTGAGCTCGGCTATCATTGTGGCCAACATGATACATGCAACTTTCGTAGCATCTCTCTCATGTGCCTGGTATTCAGCGATCTACTCAGGAGTAGCAGACGACTCAAGTTCCTTCAGCTCCTTGTCGAGGACATATTCCTTGTCCTCATACCGAGTGACCATCTTGATGTTCCTAATCCAATCCATAAAGTTGGATCCATCGAAGATGACTCTCCTACAAAGGTTCATGAGAGAGAAGGAGCCGGTAGGGTTTGAGCCAGAAGCAGCATTGTTGGAAGACATCTGAAAAGAAGAAAGACAAATTTATATTAGATATAGAGATAGTCCTTAATAAGACACCCAAATGTAATATTAAGGCTAAGACCCAACACAATATTTTATAACTTAGAAGAGGGATGTCGTAATCCAAGCTATAAAATATTTGAAGTTAGGTGAATGATGATTCACCAATTTCCACCATGAAAAACAAAATAAACTATTAGGTTTTAATTGGTTTTGAAACTCCTAGATTCTTTGAGATTCATTGAACTTTTCAGTGGCATGTTTCAATCTCGAGTGTGCCCTTCAGATTTTGTGACTGGGATGCTGAGGATCACAAAACAAGGTGTGAAGTAACCATGCAAATTACTTGGTACCCTTAATGTTTATCACTCAATTGATGTGCCGGTTAACCACACGCACTCCACTGACCTATGATAAACCTTAAGCCACCCTTTTCCTATCTTGTTAAGTCCATGTTAGTGTGCCAGTTAACTACACACGCTCCACTAATGACTTAATCAAAGTGCAAAGTATAATTTCATGGGTTAGCACCTTATTAACATTTTCCTAAAGTAACTAAGATTGGGAATTTATAAAACATTTAGTTACTTTATATTCATCATACTTTTAATGAATATTTAAAGTCCTTGTCTTACCCGTTCGGCTAATGACCCTCCAACGATCAAGGAAGCGGTGGGTGAGAGTGGACACCCATTAAGCTTCCATTTTATAGGCATCAACCTTATACCCCCCTTATAGACCGGCTTCGTGAATGAGGTCTACTAATGGTAAAACAACTTGTTCTTATACATATATAATTATTATTAAACTTATAATATTATAAAGTATAAAGGTTGAAGTTTAACTTTTAAAATTCTAGGGGTTGGAACTAAAGCTTTTAAAGTGACTTTACATGTTCCAAAACTTGAGGGCAAGTTTTGTAACTTTCAAAACTTTTCATCTTTCATAACTTATGAGTTAATGATTTATTAAAATGAGAGAATTTTCATTTTATGTAACCTATGTGTTTCATAATGGACTTTAAAAGGATGACTTTTGGTAATCCATAACTTTAGGACAAATTATGGATTCCATTAAAACACATAATGCTCAAGAATTAATCTAACAAGCAAGTTACAAATAATTCATATGGTCTTCTAAACTCATAAGTTCATGAACATGCATATCAACAATTTCAAGAATCATAAATAAACCATATAAAACTTGAAATTTTGATAATAGTTATTGAAAATGGATTAGCATAACCATTACACCATCTAAAACAAGTTTTATAAGACCAAAACAGTTTAGGGTAATGTTTCTAGTCCATTTCCAACAGCAAAACTCGAAAATCTGCATTCTGGGGCTCCTACTCGTCGAGTGCACGAACCTACTCGATGAGTAGGATGAATTAACTCATGGACTCGTCGAGTCCCCCCATGGACTCGGCGAGTTCATGTTGCAGAATGCAGAAAACTGAGTTTTTTCAACAAGTTTGCATCAAGTATCAAATAAACAAGCCTAGGCTCTGATACCACTGTAGGGTTTTGAGCATTCTAACACTTCTAAGGTGTACATGCAACCCTAGAAACCTTGGATCTATGTTATACTATGATACATGCAAAATTGATTTTCCAAGGTTCTTAAACTATCTAGCATAGAATGGGGAACTTTTAAACATAAATGCTAGAAGAAGAACATACCTTTTGTTGTTTGGATTCCTTGAGAACCTTGTGAGCCTAGCACCTCAAGTGTGATACCTCAAATGTCTCACACAACACTACAACACTTGGAATAAACTTGAGAAAAGTTCACTAAACCTCAAAATCGGCTAGCCCTCTTTTGCTTGTACAAGTAGTAGTAGTCCGATTTTGCTTGCATAGGGGTCTTTATATAGTTGTGGCACAAGTAGGTTAAACCATGTAAACCCTAATTGTCATGGATTTCCATATTCTATGATCCATGGGTTTGTAACCTCCATGGACTATCCATGGAGCACCTTATGGGTTTTAGCCCAATCCATACAAACCATGGATCATTAGCCCACTATACAAGAATAGATGATTTACACAATCAACCCCATATATTTAATTAGTCTCTTTTTGATCACTTAATTAATTCCAAATTAATTCTTTGATTAATACTAATTAAATAATATTATTAATATATTAGAACTCATAATATATTAATAATCCTTAAGTGTCCTTTCTCTCATTTAGTCTATCCAAGTGTTGTTTTGCCATGCAACCCAAATGGACCATGCTAATTGGGTCAAGTACATTCCAGAAATAGTTATGAACTTAGACACCTAATCCAACAAGATACGTATCCCAACTGCCACCGAAATCCAAAACACATGTGCGTAGCATGTCCTTGAGAGTCTATACCGTCCTCTGGCTCTGTCTAAGGGTGCATCTTGCCATCTGGGTGCTGATGTTTGGCCTTGACCTTCCTGCAGGTCAAGCACCGCTTCACGTACCAAGGAACGTCTCGCTTCATGCAGGGCCGCTAGTAATTAGGGCATAGATCCCGGTACATCTTCGTCTCCACGGGATGGATAGAGAACCTTGACTTATGGCTTCATCCATCAGAACCTGTCGTACTCCGCTCTAGTACGGAACCCAGACCCTCCTATGCAGGGTTAATAACCCTCGGATGTCATAATATTAGAGTGTCCCAAATAAACCAGTCATATGAAGATGTGCACAATCATGCCTTTTCTTTCCCACGATCCTTAGAAGTACCTGAAACAATAAACTAAAACTGTAAGCCAAAGCTTAGTGAGTTCCCCCAAAGTACCAACACACCACATAACAAACAAGCATACAAATATGAGCAGCCAACTTGAGTGGACCGCCTCACCGAGCCTACAACCTATCTGGACCGATCTATGAGCTTTCGACATGAATATCCATCCTTGTAGGACCTAAAGCCTATCCATACCGCTCTATGGGCCGTCGGCCTGACTGGACCACGTCGCAGGGCCTACAGCCTATTCGGTTGTCCCCGGGTGTCTTGGCCTACAACACAAAGCAAGACTGCCTCAACCCAAACACAATATGTCGACATATGTAATAGATAAACATAAATGCAGAGCCAACAAATACAGATAATCATATAGATCTACTAAACAACCACAAGCTAGCATAACACTATCCTAGTTACGATAAATAATCTAGTGGGTCGGCATTGGTGCCTTCGACCCACTAGTACAGTGAGGAAAAACTCACCTCTCAGTCTGAATGCAAGCTGAATAATTCTATGCTCCGAAAATCAGCTCAACGATCACCTAACTAATACCAAGGACCTAATCTTAATTAATAGTCAAATACCCAAACCCCTCGGTCAAGCTTGGTCAAAGGTACAAGGTTAAAGGTCAAAGTCAATTAGTCAACTCAACTAAGTACGCGGGGAGTACTCAACTTGTACGTTGGGCGTACACAAGCCTTGATCGCGACCGAGCTGTTGACCTGTACGCACGACGTACGCACCAAAGTCCCTTTTCCATAATAAGAGCTTAATGCATTAAGCTCCTACATTCCAATTATTGATCCAATGCCACATTACCATTGAGAGTCATAAAGTTTCCAACTTTATGACTTTGCATGTCGATTAAGTGCTTAATACCAACAATCCGAACTTCTTAATCCCTAAAGACATTTTAGAGCATGCATGGGGAAGAACTAAGTATCAAGATCTCATTTTTGTGACTCGAGACCCCTCAATGGGTCTGAAAATGAAGCCTTATTTGGTTAAGAGCATGCCATGCTAGAATCACCAAGGTTGGGACCAAAAATTCCCCAGATAACGGAATAACAAGATCTATAAGAAAAGATGATCAAGATAGGAGCTTTTTACCTCCTGAAGGTTGCTAGCAAGGTGAGAATCCCTTATCCAAACTTCTTCCAAGCTCTAAAGTCCTTCCACCACCTTCTTCTTCTTCAAGAATACCACTAAAACACACAAATCAGCTCAAGGTGCACTCTCCACGATTAGGGTTAGCTAGAGGGACGATTTTTAGGTGGAGGTTGATGAGGGTGAAGGTCTTGGGGCCATAAAGTGGATTATATAGGGTGTAAACCCTCAAACCAAGGTTTTGGTCTGAGTAGCATACGCCTCGTGTACATGCTGAGTACGCATGACGTATGTGTGCGAACACGTGTTCCTTATGCATGAGTACGCCATGCGTACACGCCAAGTATGCACGACGTATGGACCAGAAAGGAAAACTTAAAAAGTTTAGGGTTAGAAATGAACCTTCTCGAAATGGGTGTTACACAATGTTGGTGAGGTGCAGGTGTAACAAGAGGTGAGATTAAAACCAATTGTAACCATTTTGAAGAACATCCGAAGGAAAAAAAATCTGAAAGGACTGTGAAGATGAAACTGGCCAAGAGAGTTGGTGATGAAGATGCACCTAGAAATTCAAAATCTAAAGCTCTTGTTTTTGAATAAGTGAAAATGCACTTTCTTTGTTATTGTGTATTTGGTATTTAGTATAAAACTATGTACTTTCTTTTGTTTGAATCTATGTACTTTATGTTGGATGTTAATATGATACTAATGTGAACTTGGTTGTTATTGTTATTAAGTTCATTGTTGTGTTGCATGTATGGCAAGGAATTATATGGTGCCACACATATATTGGTATTTTGAACTTACAAAATGCACATATTGACAATTTAAAATGGTCCTAGATTCTGTCCTTATGAAAGTTTGTACACAAGGGGCCCCAATACATAATTCAATTGCATAAAAAGGACACAATGTGGTCCATATGGCCTATAATGTTTAATACTTTTCCCACAAGCATTCCATTAAGTAGAAAAAAGTACAAAACAAGTGGTTACCACAACCATAACAAAAGTGAATAAACATAGACATTCATTCATGGGATCATTCATTTATATAAGTTAGATACAAAAGTTTATAACAACACGACTATCAATTACAAATGTTCTCAAATTTCCAAAACCTATATCTACCATACCATTCATGTACTCACCCTGATCAAACAACCATACATTAACCTGCCCTAATCATCTACCCATGCATCTAATAACCAAAAATTTTCTAATGTGATGATTTTCTACCTATACATTATCTAAAAGAGTGGTTGAAATTATATATCATCAACCATCAAAAGTAAGATGTGATGATTAGGCACACTTCAACCACATCTCAATGATTGGAATGAACAAAACACGGATCAAAGACTTAGCATATCCTAGGTAAGTCTTCATGATTTCATTTTTCTTGTTCATGTAAAACCCTATTTAATGTATCAATCGAAGTCACAAGAATTAGTGTGGAATCCCAATTCAGTGATTAATGCAAAGCAATTAAAGCAAATTAAGAACACAATCACAAATTTTCAATGCACACTATTAATTATCAATAGTCGGGTACATAAGACTCTCTTAGTCTCGGTGCTCTCTTTTTCTCTAACTCGATAACAGCTTCTTAGAATCACCAACCGACTAACTCTTTCATATACAACTGATAATACATTATATGCTAAACCTAATACAAAGCCTTAACAAGCCCAAGCCCAACCGAAATCCTATAAGCCCACCAAAATCACAAGGTGATTTCGGTCCAAACACCACAGAGAACATGGAGAATTCGGTCCTGGACCGAGAACACTAAAATCCAACAAAATTAAAGTATAAACCATTAATTATGTCCTAACAATCTCCCCCTTGGTTTATAGATTTCTTTTCTTTTCAATCTTCTCTTTGTTCATGACCTTCAACATTTCTCTTTGATTTCTTCACAACTTCAAGACGAACATATGAATTTCTGCATGAATGACTTCATCTTGAATAGTTGGACTTCCTTTTAAAAATTGACTTTGAACGCACATTGGGAATAGAGGCTTCTTGTATAGGTTCTTGTAAATCAGCACTTTTAGCTTTGATAAACTTTAGAGATAATAATAGAGAGACCGATTCTTCTGGATCACTTCAGCAAGTTCATAGATAGCAGCAAATAAATTGAGGAGGCTTCAATGCAATCCATCACATAACTTCAAAAACAACTTCACCTTGCTTTTAGAGTAATTGAAAGGTTGTGTGTTGAAAAATAATCTTCACTTCTTGTTCCTTCGAATGAATTTTCTTTGTCGAGCACAAATACGTCTTGAAAAGTAATCATGACTAAAAAGTCCTTGTGGATCACAGTTTCATAAAGACCCTTCTCACCACACTTGTTCAAGGACCCAGCCTTGGCTCAGACGGAGACTACTCACAGTACCTGTGTGAAAACGGAGGAACGCACTGCGATTTTTTGAGTATCGGAGAACTACTCGTGGCTATTTTTAATATTAGCCCCTGCATATCCTCGATCAAAGATCTTAATACGATTTTTCAAGTTAAAAAGTTAACTTGGCCCTTGGCGAGACGTTCAATGGTTTCTGAATATCAACTGAGTCTACCATTCTAGTGCTAGTGAGAGTTGATTAGGAATAACTCACAAAACCATCTAGTGACAAAAATATTCGAGGATATATTTTCACAATTTAGCATGACACGAGGTCAAGGCCCTTTGGCGGGACATTTATCGATAATCGTGCCTTGCGAGGTGCATCTCTCTAGTGCCAATAAACGTTAATTCCTTACCTACGAAGAACGTATCCGAGAATACATTTGAGTCTCCACAGTTTTGCATGACACAAATAATGTCAAGACCCTGGGCGGGATGTTCATAAGTATCTATTTCGCGGTTGGGTGAATCGCTCTGGTGCCATGACAGTTCTTAGGTAAAGATAACTGACAAGACTAATTTGAAAATATGTACAGTTTCAGACTTTCAATTTCTTAGATACGACAGTTCTTAAAGAGATACTGCCTAACTGACAGTTTGTACAGTTTCATGTCTCCAATTCCTTGTGAGAGTAGTGTGAAGTGTAACTCCGACAATTCCTTTCAAGATCTTTTCTTGCACAGATAATTCTGACACAGTCTCCTTGAGCCTCTTCTTCTTTTGAATTCGTTTTTTAAGTAAAATGAAATTTTGAGATAAAAAATAAAAATAAAAATAAACTTAGCACACAATAAAAATAACTAAGAATAAAAATAAAATTAAAATACGCTAAAAAACAATAAAAATATTTTTGATTTTTCTGAAAAAGAAATAAAAACATAAATAAAATAAAACATTTTTGGATTTTTGAATTTTATGATTTTTGTTTGGTTTTAAATCTCCCTCTAAATTTGTGCATAGAGGAGAAATATGAACAAATTTAAATACAACAAAAATAAAATACAAAATGTACAAAACAAACAATTTTTAGTCTTCAAAACGAATCATTTTAAGAAAACTCAGGAGTATAAATAAAATTCAAACCGTAATTCAGCAATTGAAGTTGCATCTAGATGACCTGAGAACAGCACGCAGAGACAGCAAAGTATTCAACCTCAGCTGTGTTTCAAATCCGGAACGAAGTTAACATATTCAAAATTCATCACGTCTTTAAATACGGGCCCCATTTGTGTGATCTTTTCTATCTCCCTTCCCGCAAAGGACACATACCCTCAATTAAAGTTCTGAATGTCGTGCAATTGAGAGATGTCTCCTATCATGTGCTTGGAACAACCACTACCACCATACCAAATTTTGATGATATTCCTCCATAGTTGCTCCGGCACAGAGTGCGGGATTGGTTGGTTTTGAGAACCCAGTCCATTATGAAACTAGGTTTACCATTACAATCTACGCATAATACTCTTTCCCATGACATATGCTGTTTATCAGATAAGGAACATGAAGAAGTTACAGGACTTTTGGACGATATTGAAATGTGACCTTTAGGAACCCATTGGTAATTTGGTTTGTGTACTTTCTTGTTGGACCGAATGAGACCTTTTTCACTTGCCTTTGGGCTGGGACTGCCTTTCGATTTGGGCTTGTGTTGTGAGTGTAAGCTAGAGGACGACCCTTGAGATGACTTCGACCTCATTGAATTCGGTTTGGCAAAACCATCTCTCGAATTAGGTTTCTTGTCTGACATGCCCTTTTTGTCTTTGGGAGTTTGATTCTTGGCATTTTTAGCATTCCAATCACCATTGCTTGAATGTGACCTCAAAGGATTTCTTTTGGAAGATCTCCCCCTTGGCACGTTCTGCCACCCTTGTTTATAGTAAGGAACATATGAACGATGTGGGCAATTTTTAGTAATGTGAATGGGAGTCCCACAGTTAAAACAAGTTTGTCTTTTCAAATAAATAAGATTGTGACTTGGTCCTTGTCCAAATGAAGTTTGTTTCAAAGACCTTCCACAAGCACACACACATGTATTAGACTATTTGACAAATTTTTGTGGCTTAGATTTTTCTACAGTGGGATTATTTTCATCACAAGATTTTGATGCTTTTTCAGCAGAACTAGAATTATTTTTGTTCTGCTCGAACCCATCTTGCACAGTTACTTTATCTGCACATGAAGTAGAGGTATTAGAATCATTCACATTAATACTCTTAGTGGGGCCAAATTGTTCAATCTTAACTGAATTTGATACAGGGGCTAGCCAAACTAAGCAGGTCTTTCTATTTCTACGGTCTCAGAGGTAGAAACATAATTATCATTAAAGGGAGGTAGTACACTATGATAACCTAAGCCATTTTTCTGGTTATCTTTCCATTTCAATTGCTTATCTATCATATATTCAACTATCTCACTTGACACATCAAATTTCTTAAAGTTAGATTTAGCATCTTTAAATTTAGCTTTGAATGCATCAAGTTCGGCAGTTAATTTGGCAATTTCCTCTTTAGCATACCGATGGTGAACACATTTTGTGCTATATTCCTCCCTAAGCCTCATTAAGTCTTTATGTTGAGCATCTAGTTTTTCTTTAAGAGGTTTGTTGACTTTCTTAATTTCATAAATTTCATTTTTAAGGTCAAAAACCTCTCTAACTAATAACCCATTATGCTCACGATATTTATTAATTTTATCTTCACAAGACTGAGAGCATGGGGTTTCACTTACCTTCTTGGTATTATTGTAAAAACTCATGATTTACTAACGAACGAAATGTGATTGTGTAAATAAATGCTTCTCATACCGAAAATACCAATGGTCAACTCTCTGTTGATCGAGAACCTTGAAGGTCAACCTTTTGTCCGAAGAAAAACCTTGACCAAGAACAAAGCTCCTAGACCGAAAACGAGGCCTTAGTTGAAATCTTGATGATCCGAAAATCTAACCGAGAATGTGAGGCCGAAGTGCAGACTGAAGACACTTAACCGAAGACGTGGACCGATAACTTGAATACCGAGAAGTAGAGTTGACCGAAGACTCGCACCGGATACACAGACCGAAGATTGAAGTCGTACTGAGAACATGTTTGACCTAACCGAGAACGAGGGGCCGCCACCGAGAACTACGAGGCATGGACCGAGAATGAAGGTGTGTCCAAGGACTGGCTGAGAACTCACAAACCCTAACCGAAGTCGATTACTGGCCGCCGAGAACTCGCAAGCCCTAACCGAGGACTTGAGTTTGCCGCCGAGAACTCCGAATCTTTGACCAAAGACTCCCAAAAATTGCCAAAAACACGAAATTTGTAGATTTTCAAAGCCAAACTCGATCAAACTCTCTAAAATAGTGAAGAACATGAAGAACAATGGCAATGATTTCGTCAAAAATAAATCAAAAAAGCCAAAAAACTCCAAAAAAATATCGGAAACACAAAATTGGCAAACCAATTTCGATCAAAGTTTCCAATAGAATGAAGAACACGAAGAACAACAACAACAGTTTTTCGAATAAAAAACCTAAAAACACCAAAAATATCAAGACAATTCCAAGAAACGTTTAACGTTTAAGGTCAATTCGATTGATACCTAACCGTAGCTTTGATATCAATTGTAAAACCCTATTTCGTATATCAATCGAAGTCACAAGAATTAGTGTGGAATCCCAATTCAATGATTAATGCAAAACAATTAAAGCAAATTAAGAACATAATCACAAATCTTCAATGCACAATATTAATTATCAATAGTCGGGTACATAAGATTCTCTTAGTCTTGATTCTCTCTTTTTCTCTAACTCGATAACAACTTCTTAAAATCACCAACCAACTAACTCTTTCATACACAACTGATAATATATTGTATACTAAACCTAATACAAAGCCTTAACAAGCCCAATCCCAACCGAAGTCCTATAAGCCCACCGAAATCATCCACCGAAATCACAAGGTGATTTCGGTCCAAACACCACCGAGAATATGGTGAATTCGGTCCTGAGAACACTAAAACCCAACAAAAGTAAAGTATAAACCATTAATTATGTCCTAACAGTTCAAATCCATTAAATCTATCTCGAAAACTTCCTTCTCATCTTCCCTCAACTCCTGCAGTTTATCCCTAGCTTTCTCCAATTGAACCACTTTCTTATTAGCCTTCACAACCTCACTATAATCTTCCTTTCTGCGTATCTCATACCTCATCTTACGAATTTGGTCTTTGTAATACTCCTTTATTTCATTGTATTTCCACAAGAAAAATTTACAACTTGGAGCTTCACTTGACTAATTAAAAATGGAGTATACAATTAGGGTTATGAATACAATAAATATGTGAAGTTTTTAGTTAAAGATACCAAATAGGGTGGAACTAAAATAAGGAATACTCACCAACGAATTTTTGCGGTTCCAAAACCTACGAGTTGGGTTATCATAGTACAAGAAGTTCTTTTGATGCTAATACCATCTTTACAGTTACTTACTTTGGGGGCATTGTTCATGATCACCATGGTGTCCAAGACGAAGGACGTTGCTGGATTTAGCAAACAAGACAAACATTGCTTTGGTTATAACGATTGAGAATATGGTTTCGAGAGGTAGACAATAACCTAATTTGGGGTAAGAACGTATTGCACTTGGTTTGATTGAGGGTTCCATTTAAGAAAGGTAACCACATGTACGATGACGTGGTCTATTCGTATCAATGTAGGTCAAGACACGTCAACAAGTAACCCGTAAACCGGAGACAATTTCCCCTATTCCCTTAATTAGACGGTATGTGCTTACTTTAAGGACTAATTGTGCAAAATAAAATAAAAAATACTTGAGTGACTAAATGGATAAAATCACCGAACTATTGTTGTTCTACAATAGCATTTTCTCGAAGATTTTATATTATCTTTTTAGGCACAAGTACAAGAATATGGTTTGATTTTTTTTTATAGTGAAATAAGTTTTGCTTAGTAAATCTTTATTACTCTTAATTATTGTGAAAATTTGTGTGCAAGTCTCCTAATCATGTTAAGGAAATATGTCTAGGGCGCTTTGCCTCTTTGAGGTAGTTAATACAAAGGTGCTAGATACCCAATATTGCCTAACGGCTCGTTTTGATAGTTTGGAACTGTTTGATTTTGCATCTGACTAATTGTGCAAAATGAATCTATTACCCTCAAACAGTGGCGAGTCCACATATTACAAAGGTAGGTCACTTGACCTACCTTATTTATTTATTTTAATAAGAAGTATAGAGAAATGAAAATTGTGACCTACCTTAATTATGTTTAGTGAACTACCCTATTGTTTTGGCAAAAGAAAATATGTATAAATCAAGATTTTTAAAGCTTATATTTTATCTTTCAATAGCCCAAATAAATAATCTATCCAAGGTGGAGATGAACAAACGTCGGTTTTAACCGAAATAGGTTTTTTGTAACTAATCCGGTTTTTAACTAGTTTTTTGAGATTCGTTTATGTTTTAAAGGTATTAATAATGATATAATTGTGAAACTATATCAATATATATCTGTCGGTATGATTGTAAAAACTTTATTTTTTTTTTGCTTATACGATTTGACCCGACCCGAACTCACAACTAGTATTTTTTTTTTATCAATATCATTTTAATAGTGAACCATGTCGTTTTACGTTCTAGACTCGCCACTGCCCTCAAACATCTTTTATAATGGACACTTGTATACTTCTTAACATTTGTATACTTTCACACATTCTTGTTTGAGAATTTTAACATACAGTTAACCATATAAATTGTCTTCATTATAGAAAATGGCATTGAACTCATTCCTTTCCTGTATAAATCTCATTCCTTTTTTATTACAAATCTGGTTCGAAGCCACCACTAATCATATAAATAAACACCGTTTTAATCTGACTTCAAACTAATACAAACATCTACTAAAAACTCACACGTAATAAAACACATGCTAAACTCTTATGGGGTAACACCAATATATAACAAATAAACTACTTTATAAAAAATAAAAATGTTCAAGAAATATCCGGGATGACTTTCCTCTACATTCATGCTTAATGGCTCCTTTCAGCTGTGGACACAAAGATAGACCGTTGTAGTTGCAAATCCAAAAAAATAAACTACATCAAACCATAAAAGAAACTTATCAAACCATGGGTCTGTTATAGAATCATAAACCCAAAATCAAAAGGAAATTCACATGCACTCAAAACTAAATACAGGACAAATTTAGCGAAATTGACAAAACCGTATTGTTCCTTCCCTTCCTCTAAATAGCAGGGAAGGAAAGACCATGATAATATTATATTAGTTAGTGTAATAGTCTACTAATATAATATTGGATCTTGTGTACTTGATAGATCTCCTTTTAATGTGTAGGAATCTAGAGAATTGTTCTATTTTTCTATCCGGTTGTCCTTTCATATCTACCCTTCATTTCCATTCTATCCTAGTAAGGCTTTGGCAGACCTGGTAAGTAATTGTCTTGTGTCGGATGCTTTTGTGTATGGGCTAACTCCATACACCATTACATACCATTAGCATGTGGTGAAGACCTTAATTGATTGAGCTAGAGCAAAGGCGTCAATGCACAAATTAGAGCATAATTCGTGAAGATGCAATTTTAAAAGATCTTCGATCTTTGTATGAACATGGGTAGCTGGGTTTATATCATAAATCGGTGATGGAGGTGGAAGGCACAATTTTGAAAGACCTTCGATCTAACGTATTTAATTTTGAAGTAGTACCGATGGAAGAGGGTTGCAGACGGCGTTAAATAGATATGGGAGGAGATGGCGTGAAAAAGACCCTTAGCTAGAAAGTGATGCTTTCTGAAAAAAAGATAACCGTTCTATGGAAAGAAGTTTGGAAACAAGTAAAATGGGAATCTTAAGTAACTTTAGTGTGGTACCCAAAAATGTTATTACAAAGATCATACACAACTTTTTTTTGTTTGCGTTGAATTGATAAGCCGAATATGTAAAATGAAAGATCAAATCATGTTAATTTTAGATGGAGAGATAATTTTTTTTTTTGTCAATTTCTAAATGGCCTTTGTTAGGGCTTATTACAACAATTGCGTTGGCGTATGGTTTTGATAGCTTTCAGTTGATATTACAGATTATTGTATATAGTCAATGTCACTTATAAAAATTATAGTCAGCGATTTTAGCATGGGACTGTTGGATTGAAAACTTATCTGTGCTGTTACATGCCAATTTCCGATCTGCAGTTCATCATTATGTTTGGAAGGTTAAGTTTGATCAAGGAAACAACCCATAAATATAAATCTGTAATTTAGAACATATTTACTTTTTTTTTTTGAACAGCTGAAAATTTAGAATATATTTACTAATTAACTAAATTGAATTCCATTTCTTTCTTTTTTTTTTCAACCAAACACCTCATATGTTTTTAATTCCATAGAATTCCAACACCTTAAAAAAAGTTCCAAATAAAAAGAATCTACGAACCAAACACCCCCTTAGCTAACTCCCCGGATGATGCTATTTCGCAAGATCTAATATTGATGATATCAATACAGATCGTAAATGGTAAGAATTACAAACTGAACATTAAAAAAATATGATTATAAGCCTTGAAATTAATTTTTTTAACCAATACAATCCACAAATGTAATAGTTTAGGATCCATAACCAGCATCACTCACATCAGTTCGAGTTTCAAATGGGGGTACCCGGGTCCCATTTTCACCCCCAGTAATTTCTGCATATTCTTACCAATGTTTATATCAAGAATTGCAGGGTTGCTCAAGGGATTTCTCTTGAATTTGTTGCTATAGGTTATAAAAAGTGCAACAACATTATGTGACTTTGTTACACATGCACGAATCAACAAAGACTTAACTCAAAACTTTGCTCATTATCAAGCTCTAATTCTTTATCATAACACATACGAATCAGAAGATACTTCCAAGAATTTTCAAAATTATCTTATCATAGCTTTTGTTTGGATGGATTTTCAATTTTGCAATGTGCATAATATTGACAAAAATGTTCCTCTTGTGGATAGGCTTCTATCTTCTCATCTCTAACCAATATAGAGATGTTGCTTCCATAAAGAACAGGATGAACATGGTTGCTCAAGGATTTGTTTAGGCAGTTGCAACTTGCAACTATACATGATAAAGTGCGAGAAATTAAAACTCAAAATTTTAAATTATTTGAAAACCAAATTAGAAGTCTTAACTCAAAACTTCGATCATTATCACATGCTTCTATGTTTTTTTTTTCCATAGCGTAGGAATCAGAAGCTAATTTCGAGTCTTTTCTTTTACTTGATTACGACTAAACCATATCATCATGGTCATAGCTTTAAATAATCTTTAGCCCTCTAATTTCAGTTTGATCCGTTTCATAGTCATCATTTCAGAAGGATGACCAACTTGTTGTTTCATCATTACACTCAAGTTTCTTTTGAACATTTTGTATTTCAATTGCATGAGCCATGTATCCTAAGGCTAATCATATGTTCCTCATACGCTTTCCAAACAATGAAGCTTTTATTCTTTCATGGATCATTTGTCCCCACTTCTCATTTAGAAAACTGCTCATTCACTTCACTAAATTCTTGATTGCGCTCATGTACTTGAGAGTCATGGTAAGACATGACAAAATAAAGTTGTTTGACAACTTGATTCAAGTTAAGAAATTTGTGCACAAACCAAGGATTAAAGGGTGCCTTGCTTTCGGTTGATGGAGAAGAGAATGATTGCAATCTATACACCAAATAGCATTGCACGAGAGCACCCGCTTTCTTGATAAGCCACCTTGGCTCTTGGACAAATGTAAGAAATTTTCTAGCGACCCCATCTTGGTACTATTGGCATGCCTCAAATCTTTCACAAACTTTCTCATGATCTCACATTTTTTAGATTTGAAGATATGTAAAAATTTTACAAAGAAAATATGGTCGCAAGAAGACACAACTGAAAAAAATTGAGAATGAAAGGGAACAACCTGTTACCATGTTACCATGACCGAACAACACACATACTAATTCAATAAAGCCAATGAGCTCGACACAAGATGTATACATATCACAATCATTCTCTTTTCCTTATGTTGAGAGTCTTTATCTTGTGGCAGTTAATCGAGTTATTTTGGGAACACATTAAATTGTATTAAATGTGTTGAATTGATGTGTGTTTGTCCAAGAATGACACTACTTTCATGAACTGTTGAACATTATGAAGCCATGAAGGACCATGTTCGGCTTCAAACAGTCCCTTTTGTTTTGCAAGTTCCACTCAATATTAGTCATATATGATTACATGCACATTATATTCAATAATTCATCAAAGTAGTGCCATTCTTGGGCACACTCGCATCAAATCAACACAATCTAATATGTTCTCAAAATAACCCGCTCAAACCTCCCCAACTTTATTCCAAACTCATCCCGATCATCGATGTATCTTAATCTCTCATCCCAAGAACAATTCAACAGAATCACGAAAGTTCGTACATTTTATCAAAACAAACATTCCAAAAAGCAAGATATATTAACTTTGTGTAAAAACAATTACTCATCCGGACATCTCAAAATGTAAATAAGTTTTATGCGAACTCAACCTTGATCCTAAAAATCATTTTTTTCCTAAATTTTCTTCTATGAGACTTCATCACCACAACCCGATTTGATTACTTGCCCAACTAGCTACCATTGATCAAGATATCTATATTGACCACTAGTTCTCTTAAAGTCCTTGTTAATTACAAAGTTCTTTTCCTAACGACCATAGTATGTATTATCTTTTAGCATACACACTTGTTTGCGTTCTTATTTAATATCTAATAAATAATACAATGGATTTTAATTTTTGTTTGCCAACCTTTTCTTTCTTTTCTCAACTTTTTTTTCATATATAACTACATATATTAGTATATAAATTAAAGCTTGACTTTCTAAGATACCCAATCAATCCTAAGCTAGTTGGCTTGTAGTCGTTAGATGCAAACACCCCTACGGAGTTTATTGGCCTAGCTGCAAAGGTCGCGGATTGACTCCAACTCCTTTGAAGTTAGACTCACAGTCATGAACATTCAAAGTGCCCTAAGACGCATTAATGGTTTAAGATAACATTTTTAATGTATAGTAGATCTAATTCAGTACCCCAATCACAAGAAATTAGTTGTGAGAGCTTATAGAACAATTTTATGCCAAATGGATTTAATACATACCCCCAATCAGAAGGCTCTCTCAATCAGGGGCTTACTTCAACTAGGGGAGTTCACGGGGCGGTTCGGTTTAGATAGTAATAAAATTGTGAACCGTGACCACGGGGCGGGTACCTCATGCGCAGTAACCGAAACCGAACCGTATTGACAAAAAAACCGAACCGTATGAAAGCGGGTAACCACGGTTCGGTTCACGGGTACCAGGTAAAATATAAAAAATTAAATTCAATTGAAACTACAATCCATTTTAGTTATCTCTATCTTAAAATTAGTAAGTCAAAGAGTTTAAAAAAACATAATGAAGTTTAAAAAACGTAATGAAGTTCAAATATCATATATTATAAGTTGTATAATAAATACAATAATAAAAATAACAAGAAAAGCAAATGAATTTAGAATTACAAAATTGGAGTTGTCGATATGGATTTTTGTTTAGGTTATTGAACTCGTAGATCAATCAAAATAATACTAATGAAATAATTTTCTTTTTACTTTATATATATATATATATATATATATATATATATATATATATATATATATATATATATATATATATATATATATATATATATATATATATATATATATATATATATATTATCAAACGGTTCGGTTCGGGTATCCACGGATACCTAAACATGAAAACCAAAAACCGACCCGTTGATATCCGGTTTTTTCGGTTTCAGTTACGGTTTTTTTCGATTTCGGTTTTTTCGGTTTCGGATTGACCGGTTCGGCTCGGTTTTTCGGTTTTGCGGTTTTTTTGCATACCCCTAACTTCAACAAACAGGGTTATAATTTGGCAGTCTACAAGACATTAATTTTTAGAAATTATCTATTTTTCTAATTGATTACACAAACGGTTTAGCAACCTACAAAACATCAACATTACTTTCAATTTCTAAAAACCCAATTCTATAGCTACAATTATGATTTAATGTATACAATTCCTATCATTTTCCTTCTTGAAAAGTTACATAGAGAATCTACCAACTCATCATAGATATCATACAACCAAATTCGATGGAATGAGATAATAAAATGAGTTAAACGTAAAGAACATTCATCTCAAATAAAACATTAAAATTAAAATGAAAAATAAAAGAAAAATGTCTTAATCGAACAACCATAAAAGAAAATCAAAAGAGATCTCACCAATATCTACTACCAAGGGTATCATGGGTATAATGGAAGAAACCCAAAAATCGATCTTACAAAATCATCAAAATGTATAAAGTCTGGTGTAGTTGACAATACAATACCGGTACATTGTCACATGTAAAGCTGACTTGACGGGCTCATTAATGTCAACCAAAGTCGTATCAGTGCCTTCCATCCAATGATCAGTCCTTGTCATCCACTCCTACACCTCTGGGTGACTTGTTTCCTGCCTCGTTGTGAATTCCTCCCATACTGCCCATATGTTCCATCTTAGTTCAGCTGCATGTCTATGCTGTTGTTTTTGGTCTCTCTGAAAATCATCAACAAACTACTCATCCCTCAGCTGCATGTCCATGTTGTTGTTGTTGGTCTCTCTGAAAATCATCAACAAAATACTCATCCTTGATCCGATCCGAGTAGGGGTGTATATGACAGATGCATAGCAGAGTCCCTCGGAACATGCCTTCCCACAACAATGTGAAAGATGAGATCTAAATGCAGTGGGAATATAACAGAAAAAGTGTTGGTAAGATGTTGCTCATGGGGCCCTAGTCTTGTTCTCCAACTCCTGAGTCATATATGTCGAGATAAAGGCGATTGGGGGGGGGGGGGGGTGCCGACTATGTTGCACTATCAAACGCGGACCATATGTTACATATTAGAATGGGGATACATGTTGTGAGGTACTCTGCCATACATTTGTCCTATACAACACCCCATTTGGAGCAGGGGATAAGGATGAACAGTTTATTGATGATTTTCAGAAAGACCAGCCACAACAACAGCAAAGACATGGAATCAGACCGAGATGAAACATGCAAGCAGCATGAGAGGAGTTTACAGCAAGGCAGGACACGGGTCACCGGGAGGTACAAGAGTGGATAGAAAGAAGAAATCTTTGGATGGAGGGCATTGACACAACTTTGGTTGACATTAATTACTAAGCCAAATACAACATGTAGATATTACAGTTGACAACACTTATAATGTTAACTTTTTCCGGTTGTACCAACAAGATTACTATGTGGACACTGCCTACATAGAAAGTTTGTGATAACATGACCAGATAGAGATTAACCAGCCGCAACAACGATCCTGACCTTCGACACCGTCTTCTATTAATTTGAGGATCTGAGTGAGTCAGAGTATTAATTGTATTAATAATAGTATCAGATACAACCGTGCATTTTGATGATTTCGTAAAATCGATTTTGAGATATCCTCCACTATACCCATAATCCCCTCCGCAGTAGACCTTAATGAGATCCCTTTTTGATTTTCTATTATGGTTGTTTGATTAGTGATTACGACATTTCCTTTTATTTTTTCTTTTTGATTTTTATGATTTTATTTGGGATGAATGTACTTTAGCAGTTTCTCTATGTAACTCATCAAGATGGGAAATAATAGGAATTGCATACATTAAGTCATAAGTGTAGCTATAGAATTGACTTTTTAAAGTTAGACTGGAATGTTGATGTTTTGTGGGTTGCTAAGCCTGTTGTATAACCATGTAGAAAAATGGATAAACATTTATATTGATAAACCCTGATAAGAAAATAAATAATTTCTAAAAATTTATCTTTTGTAGACTTCTAAATGGTAAACCTGTTGGGGTTGGAAAACTCTTCTATTAAACACTAAAATAGAATTACAATAGGAGGAGCAACTCTCACACTCAACTATTACAAAAAACCATCCCTCTCACTAACACTCTCACTCTAAGTGTTATACTATCTGTTTCTCTGTGTTTGGGATGCTTACAACTGAAGATGAAACCTCTATTTATACCCATGACAGGCACCATTTGTGTAACCTTCATTAATTGTGTTCATCATAGGGTAGGAAGAAAAACTTGTCACTGTAGGTTTCATTTTGTCAACAAAGATGGCTACTGTAGCTTTGGAGACTTTGGAGGCTGGAACACAACAAATCTCCCCCTCCAGTCTCCATCCAACAATCCTCATCCCAACTATGTCACCACATAGTTTGTGTTTCTCTTGTGTCACCACCTTTGTCAGCATGTCTGCAGGATTGTTGTTGGTGTTGATCTTTAACAACTTCAATTCTCGTCCCTCAGTTGCTTATCTAAGCCAGTGATAACGGATATCAATATGTTTTGTGCGGGAATGGTACATCGAGTTCTTACTTAGGTCCATAGCACTCTGACTATCACAATGAATGATGTACTCTTCTTGTGGAAAGCCTAATTCTTGAAGAAACCGTTTCATCCATATAAGCTCCTTCCCAGCTTCAACGGCAGCAATATACTCGACTTCTGATTTAGACAGTGCGACACACTTCTGTAGCTTGGATTGCCACGAGATAGCTCCCCCTGCCAAAGTAAAAATGTAACTTGATGTAGATTTCCTACTATCAAGATCTCCGGCGATATCGGCATCTGTATAACCTTCCACGATTGGCTTTGCTCCCCTGTAGCATAAAAGTTTCGAACTACCCTTCAGGTATCGAAGTATCCATTTGACTGCTTCCCAATGTTGTTTTCCCGGATTAGCTAGATATCTACTCACAACACCGACAGCATGAGCAATATCTGGTCTTGTACACACCATTGCATACATAAGACTTCCTACGGCTGAGGAATAGGGGACTGCCTTCATCTCTTCTTTTTCTTTCTCAGAAGATGGACAATTTTTCTTACTTAACTTGAAGTGGTTAGCCAAGGGCGTACCAACGGGCTTGGCATTTTCCATGTTGAACCTTTTGATCACACGTTCAACATACTCTTCCTATGATAAGAACAATTTTCTTGATTTTCTATCACGTATAATTTTCATGCCCAATATCTGTTGTGCTTGGCCTAAGTCTTTCATATCAAAGAACTTAGACAAATCCTTCTTCAAGTTGTTGATCATCGTTGCATCTTGGCCCACTATCAACATATCATCCACATAGAGCAAAAGGATGACAAATTTCCCATCTGGAAACTTCTTCAGATAGACACAATGGTCTGCAACAGTTCTTTTGTACTCATGATTCATCATAAATGAATCAAACTTCTTGTACCACTGCCTTGGGGCTTGCTTAAGACCATAAAGGCTCTTCTTTAATTTACAAACGAGATGCTCTTTCTTTGGGATTTTAAAGCCATCAGGCTGCTCCATGTATATTTCTTCATCCAAATCACCATGGAGAAAGGCTGTTTTCACATCCATCTGCTAAGTTCAAGATCTAGACTGGCAACTAATCCGAGTACAACTCGAATAGACATCATCTTCACAACCGGCGAAAAAATTTCATCAAAGTCGATTCCTTCTTTTTGTTGGAAACCTTTGACAACGAGTCTCGCCTTATACTTCATAGTATTTCCCTTGCCGTCTTTCTTCAACTTGAAAACCCACTTGTTTTTCAAGGCTTTCTTTCCTTTGGGGAGTTTCACCAACTCATATGTTTGATTCTTCTGCAAAGAATTCATTTCTTCTTCCATGGCCTTCTGCCAATTTGCTTTATCAATATGAGATTGCGCTTCTTGAAAGCTCTCTGGCTCCCCCTCACTAGTAAGAAGGATGTAGTTTAAAGTTGGATATCTTCTTGATGGAGCACGAACTCGTTCGGATCATCTAACTTGAGTTCCTTCGTTTGTAACTTCTGGAAATGTATCTAAAGTATCATGGGGTGGAACCTCCCCCTGCTCAACACCTTCTTGATTTGCATCATCAACTTCTTCATCCTCTTCTTCAGTGGAAACATCATCTTTATTTTCAGATATTATATCTGAAACTTTGGAGCATTGTTGCTTGTTAACCGGTGCCTTGAAATCATAATACTGGTTTCATAGAAAACCACATCTCTACTTCGAATAACCTTCTTTAGTTCTGGGTCCCATAGCCTGTACCCGAACTCTTCATCTCCATATCCAATAAAGATGCATGGAGTGGATTTGAGGTCCAACTTCTTCCGCAATTCACTTGATACATGTGCAAACGCCTTGCACCCATATACTCTCAAGTGAGAATATGATATGTCTTTACCCGTCCATATCTTCTCCGGAACTTCAAAATTCAATGGAGCGGAAGGTGACCTATTTATTAGATAGCAAGATGTCAATACAGCTTCACCCCAAAATGGCTTTGGGAGTTTAGTCATGCTGAGCATGCATCGAACTTTCTCAACAATAGTGCGATTCATCCGTTCTGCTACACCGTTGTGTTGTGGGGTTCGTGGGACAGTCTTTTCATGTCTGATACCATGTTCCGTGCAGTATTTAGAGAACTCACGGGAATAGTACTCGCCTCCATTATCTGACCTGAGACATTTCAACTGCTTGCCTGTTTGTCTTTCCACCATTGCATGAAAAGCTTTGAAGCGGTCTAATACTTGGTCCTTCGTCCTCAAACAGTATGCCCATACCTTTCGTGATGCATCGTTAATGAATGTCACAAAATAGCGGCTTCCACCAAGAGATTCTACTTCAATGGGTCCACACACGTCGGAGTGGACAAGGCTCAGCAACTCAGAGCGGTTCTTTCTTGTGGAGCTAAAGGAAACTCTATGTTGTTTCCCAAATAGGCAGTATTCACAAGGATCCAAGGCAACATCTTTTGCCATTGAAATGGACTCCTTCTTTGCAAGAGTCGTCAATCCCTTCTCGCTCATGTGGCCTAGTCTTCTATGCCACAAGTTTGGTGATATCTCTTCTTCAACAGCATTGAGACTTGGTTGAAGTAGCTTTTCATGACTTTTATAAAGAGTACCATTAAGTTGTCCCCTTGCAACAACCATAACACCTTTTAACAACTTCCAGGTGCCATTTTTGAATTGATTATCATATCCTTGGACATCAAGAGCTCCAACTGAGATAAGATTCATTCTTAGCTCTGGGACATGTCGAACATCTTTCAGAACCAATGTACATCCAACATTGGTATTTAAATGCACATCACCAATACCAGCAATGCTTGAAAAACTGGTGTTTCCCATCTTCACGGTACCATGGTCTCCGGGTTTATAAGTAGTGAATAAATCCCGGTTTGGAGTCGAATGATATGATGCGACGCTATCAATCACCCACTCATCATCATGAGTTCCAACATGTAGGCATGCTTCTTCCTCGTATGTAACAAGGGCAACGTCTTGTGTTATGGTGACCATGGTTTCACCATTCTCCCTGCTTGGATTCTGACTTGACTCGGGCTGCTCTCGTAAGAACCTTCGACAATCACTTCTTTTGTGGCCATAATAATTACAATGATTGCAATAGCCTTCGAACCATGTATTTGAATATTTACCTCGCTCTCGCGATTTCCCTCGATCTCGTGATTTCCCATGATCTTGGGATCTTCCTGTACTTTGACTATATCTGCCTCTACCTCTACCTCGACCTCGGCCTCCGGTTCTGCCCCCGCCTCTTTCTTTGTTTTCTGACACAGGGCAAAAGACTGGTCTGTACCAGCTTCTTTCCTTCTTGCTTCCTCGTTCATTAGGGCATATGTGACCATCTCCATTGTCACTTTACCACCGGGGGCAGAATTGCTGAGAGTCACAACAAGCGTCTCCCAATTATCTGGTAGAGAACTCAAGAGCAATATGGCTTGTTCCTCGTCTTTGAGAACCCAATCAGCAACACCGAGCTGGTTTACGAGATCCTGGAACTGACTCGTATGATCGGTTATGGACATACCACTTCGTAACTTGTGGTTTACAAGGCGCCTCATCAGCAAGGTCTTGTTGTGTGCCGTCTTTGCTTGATACATATTCTCGAGCTTCTCCCAAAGTTTGTACGCGTCCGTCTCTTGAGAGACATGGTGAAAAACATTGTGGTCGATCCACTGTCGAATTTGTGCCACCGTTTTCCTGTTCTCGTCCAAACTTCGTCTGTCTTCGTGTCGGGTTTGACGCCTTGCTTTTCTATAGACTCTGCTAAATCTTTCAGATTAAGCAAATCTTCCATCCTTGGCTTCCACATGTTGTAATTTGTGGGCGTAAGTCGAACCATCGTAATCGTACTTGTAGATTCCATCGAAAATAATTGCAAATTTATTTTACAAATATTTCAAGGAAAAATTAGATAAAACCAAGCTCTCGGTTGGATTCGGAAGCGTCAAAAATGGTGGGGTAGAGTTTTTCGGGGTCAAAATATACTTTCTTGAAAAGTTATGTGCTAATTTGTAACTTTTCGGAACTATAGGGGCTAAACTATAATTTTTGGAACTTACAGGGGCCCATCTGAAATGTTTCTGCCAACCAGGGACTTTTCTGAAACTTTTTAGAACTCTAGGGACCAAAACAGTTATTTTCAGAACAACAGGGACCGAGCTGCAGTTTTTCAGAAATAATGGGACCTTTCTGCAATTTTCTGAAACTTCAGGGGCTAAAATGCAACTTTTCTGAAAGGCTGGTCAATGCTGACGTCACTGATGATGTCACTCTTTCTTCTCCGGCAGTCTTCTCCGGCCACCTGGTTTTTCCGGCAGTTTTGACCAATCTTTGACCGGTGTTTTGGAGGTCTTCCCGTGATCAAAAAATTTCGAAAAATATATTTTCGGAATCCTTGAAACGAGACCTTTCTAATGGTGTACCCAGAAATCAATTTTGAGACAAAAAAATTTTGACAAAAAAAACAGAGAAATTCATGAAAAATTCCCTGGACACCAAACGGGGCTCTGATACCAGTTGTTGGGGTTGGAAAACTCTTCTATTAAACACTAAAATAGAATTACAATAGGAGGAGCAACTCTCACACTCAACTATTACAAAAAACCATCCCTCTCACTAACACTCTCACTCTAAGTGTTATACTATCTGTTTCTCTGTGTTTGGGATGCTTACAACTAAAGATGAAACCTCTATTTATACCCATGACAGCCACCATTTGTGTAACCTTCATTAATTGTGTTCATCATAGGGTAGGAAGAAAAACTTGTCACCGTAGGTTTCATTTTGTCAACAAAGATGGCTACTGTAGCTTTGGAGACTTTGGAGGCTGGAACACAACAAAACTAGCTCTCACTGAAGTAAGCCCCTAATGAGCCTTCAGACTAGGGGGTACTATATAAGATCAATTGCCATAAAATTGTCCTTAGAATTTCTCTCACAACTAATTCTTATGTTTATGCTCTTTAAGAAAAAATACTTTATACACCACACACTAAAAACATTCTCTTAAAGCATGAATGCACCTTAGAATGTTCACAACTGCTGGTCTAAATGGCAAAAGAGTTGGAGTCAATTTGTGACCTCTGAAACTCGGCCAAAGTTTTAATAGACTCTATGGGGTGTTTTACATCAAGCGAACACAAGCCAGCTGTCTTATGGGAAGATTGGGTTAAATTTCCATTACATGGGCTTCATAAAAAATTCATGAGCAACATTGTTGTTATCTTAAAAATTAATAAAGTCGTCTAACTTGAACACTCATTGTGAGCAACGCCTATATAACCATATCAAATTGATTTTGGGATAAATTTTAAAGTTTGTAACCTGCACAACTATATTGAATAAAAGTTCCTCTTAATACGCTTCCTACATGGTGGTAGTCTAAACTACCAAATTCTCAAAATTTTCATAGATATATCATAAGATTTCATCATTGTTTCCATTATGTATATTTTGTTTCTTTGAAATTCTAAGACCTTCTTTCCCCCACTACTAGAAAAAAGGCCTTTTACGACGCGCAAAACACGACGCTCTTTGATTTATGTTACGCATTAGAGAGCGACATTAAAAAAGTGTCATCTCTTCAAAAATTTTAAGGATCTAGGTCGC
Organism: Lactuca sativa; assembly: GCF_002870075.4. Classification (NCBI taxonomy): domain Eukaryota; kingdom Viridiplantae; phylum Streptophyta; class Magnoliopsida; order Asterales; family Asteraceae; genus Lactuca; species Lactuca sativa. Next base: position 8,361,227 of record NC_056623.2, on the reverse strand, counting down.
GCATTACTGAGTGCCCTTAAATTAGTGTCTCATGTAAAAATATTAAAAACACGGAGGGCACCTATAATAAAACGGGCGTCCTCTACAAATGTCGCTTTATAATTTTAATAAACGCGCGTTTCTGGGACTCCTTGATAGGTAAGGGGGGAAACTAAATCCCCTAAAATTTTGAACACCCGCTTCCTCTTCCTCTCTACTCTCTACACCCGCCAAAATCGACTTCATTCTCTCCCTTCCTTCTCTCTGCAAACCCCTTCCTCTCCGATCGACTTTCACTTCCTTCTATGTGCAAACCCTAATCGAACATAACGCATTTGCAATAGTACTATGTTCATGTCAATAATACCTCCGGTAGTTCCCGTGCTTCTGGCTCCGACGACTTTTATCAGGTTTTTGGTCTAACGTCTTCTAATACTTCATTTGAAATTGAAAATTGACATTCCCCTCTTGTAGTAATCCCTTAATACTTCATGAATAAAATTCATTTGTTGTAGTAATGGCCCATTTGGACTTATTCGTGCATCTATTGCCAGTTCTTCAAAAAGAACAAAGTCCTCGTCCTGTCCGGAAGCAATAAACAAACAATAACCTTTCTTCTTCCTTCTCGTTATGTGTTGTTTCGTCTGGATGTCTAGTTAATTCTAATTATTAAGGTTTCCATTTTTTCTCTCCGGTATCTTTATTTGCTCTTATTTTCAACACATTGCACAGTATGCTCTTATATGTTGGCCTCGTTCTGTATTGTTGGTTTCCCCTCTACCTTCACTACTCCCTGCCCTGCCATAACTAAGAAGAGGATTATCATTTTTCCATTTTGGATCATGTTGGATTTGTTCAATGTTGGCTTCGCCAGTTTTAATTTAGACATGTCGTGTTGTTTGGGTTTGAAGGTCTAAAGACTCGTTTTAGTTACCCACAAGGAATCAAGCTTCTCGTTGTCGGTTTGCAGTTCATACGATCTCTGTCTCCAACTTCGTATTTAGCCCTCCTTAATTTTGATGGGTTTCTTTCAATTTTATGGATTTAGTACTCGTTATTCATGGCAGCAAGAATAATTCTCTAAGCATTTCATGGTGTACAGTCCACATGTTTGTAAAAATGTCTCTTACATCTTATTGTTACTCGCCCAAAGAATTGAACTTATCTAGCTTAAAGGTTTAATTTCATATACTTAGATATGAATGCTTGTTATATCAAGGGAATTAGTAATCATCATCCACGTTAGATAGATTAATTCCGCATGTTTTTCATGGTGCACACCACCTGTTTGTAAAAATGCCTCTAACAACTTATTTATATTAAATGATTGATTTCTGATACACATTCTCAATCCTTTCAGCGCCATCTTTATTGGTTTCAGGTTATGTGAAAATGTTGAAGCCATAGGTTTGAAGAGCTCGTTCTACACAAAAAATTCTCAATCATGTTCAATTCCTTCAACAGGTGTTAGTGCATACTCTCCATGCCCAAAATGCTCAAAAAATACATACATACATATATCTATATATATATATCATTATATATAAAAAGCTTCTATCATAAGATCTCTCCATTTGAAATGAGTGGCTTAATGAGACTGCCATGTCACTATAAGCCACATAAATCAAAATCCAATGACAAGTAATGAAGGAGGTCTACTTGGATCCTACTATATGCCCCAATAGCACACCATATCAGCAGAGGCTGCTCCAAATGATATCCACATAAGCTAAAGACCCGTGCAAAAAGACCCGATCCTACTATCCCAGACAGATGGCATGATATATCAGAAAAAGAGCGAGTCTCGTGTATAAAAGGAGTGGCCAATACTACTCTGATCAGGTAATGTTTTTAACATTCAGTGCAACCCCTTTTGGGTCAAAGAAATTTAGAGAAAGAAGGGCCAATACTACTCTAATCAGGTAACGTTTTTAACAATTTCTTTGTTCTAATTTTTACTAATATTGTCTCTGTTGGTAACACCCTCTCTTTAGCCTCAATTGAAAAACACATAACCACCAACTTATCATCCCTAATATAGATTTTTCTTTCATATTTAATAGATTATTTCATACTTAAAGGAGATACAAGGTAGCTAATGTGTATCTTTGAAAAGCTTCTTGAAGTTGATTTCCTTATATTAGTTATTTTCATATTTACTTTTTTGATAAACACTATTTTTTAGCCATACTTAAAATTTTTGAATGAAAGCCCAACACTTAGCAATTACCCTTTTAATCTTTATCTATCACTGTTTTTTTATTTTTATTTATTTTTATTTTGTTCTTTCATCAGGTACCCTTTTAATATTTATATATCACTGTATGGGTTTTTTTTGTTCTTCAATTGCATACTAGAAAATTTGATTTGATTACTCAATAGTTCCAGTTGAGAATCAGGTTCATATGTAATCCATGTTAAAAATTTGATTTCTTATTATAATTCTTTCTTTTATTTAGTCGTATAATCTTCCCTTAATTTTCCACTTACGAGAAAAAGATGAAGATAAGTTATGCACTCCAACTGCCTGACAATATGTCTGAAAGAAGAGCCAACTCACTGCCATTATTTCTATGTGTCAATATCAGACTACTCAAGCAACTTATGAGTATAGAAAGCATCACAAGAAAATCAGATCAGACTACAACTACACAAACACTTACATAGGATGCCACCTGTGCCTCCTACAAAATTTCATATTCCAACCTGACTTCATTTCGTTATTTTTAAAAGGGGGAAGAGGTCACAGACACATAAAAAGCAAAACACTGAAGCAACTGGATTCACATATTGAGAGCATACACTCACCTTTAGTTTCTGATTTCTCCTTTTAAGCACCTGACCATATTCAAGACTTCAATCTGTTCACGCCCCTATTTAGTTGTTTCACGGCTTCACCATAGTAGTCATGTCTACAATTTTTCACCTGATCAAAGCCCAAAATAGCACAGCTGACGTTGCACAACATACAAAGGCCATGCCCAATTCATATGGACTTCACTTTTGAAAGGGTGGCTATCCACACCTACAACCTGTCTACAAAATCAGATGTTCACATGTTTATTTCACCATATCATCAAGCAAACTACACGTTAACAACTTATCTGCCTCTAATACATGCCATCTCTTCCTGCCCCTATCGTTATACATATATTGAGAGCTACAGAAACTTCTAGTAGAGTACAACGGTTCAAAACATTTTCCTCATTTCTTGATGGTGAAAATGGTCCAGAAGCAGTAAGCACATCCAAATTTGCCAAGTTTAGTGGTCTTTTAACTCTTATGATCTTATGAACATGGACACTTATAAAAACACATTATTTTAGTTGATTAATTATAGCTATTTTCATTTCAGGCTTTTCGCATACCCTTAGGAGCTGTTGGATGTTACAGTTGCCAAATTTACCCCTGTGAATACAGATGGTGAATCTGGTGAACCAACGTACATTATATCAAATCGATCAGTTGAAAGTAAGCGAACTTTATATACTTCTTTGATAGTAACTTTTTGTGTAAAAAGCTTGTCATCAAGAAGTTGCAACTCTGATAATCAAATTCACGACAAAAATGAGAGAAGATAGGAACAACTTTTGATTCTAATTTGTACTACACATTAAGAAAATGCTAATTTCCATGACACACACAAAAACAAAAACAAGTAGTTCCCATCTTCTCTAAGAGGAGTCATCTACTTTTGGAATTTTAGATTAATGAATTTGTATTTTTTGCAAAGTATTAAATTAAGGATAATTTAAATAATTTGATGAGGGATTAATTACACTTACAGGAAGAACTGGAGGGACTTACTTCTAATTACCCTAATCGCTTCAAAGTTTACTATGTATTGAATCCGGTAGGTATTATTCTTAGTAACAAAAAGCCTATGATAAACAAATAAATGATAGTAGGTTGCTGTTTGTTGCATTGAATTAAACCTAATATTTTTTGGGTTTATTATAAAATATAAATTAAAATAAAGGGCCTGGTTTTGTATTTGTGAAGCCACCGGAAGGATGGACAAGTGGCGTTGGGTTTGTATGAAAAAAAAAATGATCCAAGACCATTTACCTGCACCTTCATCTGATATCAAGGTATCTTATTCTAATTCAACTCCTTTCATTCAAATATGTTTTGAAATATTTATTCAACAGTGGTAAAAAAGGCTAAAATACGTATTATGTGTTTGTTGTGTGAACAGATTTTACGATGTGGGCCACCACCAACGAACAAGGCGATGGCTGCTCATCTTGAAGCTTTGGGACATGAATCAGATATGCTATTCCAATTTTAAATTCAAAACCTCCTATTCAGAATTTGAGATTTGAGATTTTGTTTGTTGTATTTGGGATTTTGTTAGCCAGAAGCGTGATGTTAGTTATGTGATGAATTCAAACTAATCTTATTTGTAAGTAAGTTTATTTATTTGTTTTGGACTTGAGCTTAAAATATTCTAAATTACATTTTACAGGAGTACGCATGTTGCCAGCTGGAAGCGGTATGGGTGTTATGTGTGGGATGACTAGAGGCATCAAGATGGCAAGACCCCCCTCTTCCTCCATCATGAATTCCACCACTGGTTTGTTGACTTCCAGTACACCAACACCAACACCTGCTCAAGGAAACTCCATGTTGAGATCACGTGAGGCTATGCATATGATTCGGGTGAGTTTCAGTTTATGTTATCTTTCACTTTACGTTTTATTATTTTTCACTTTTGAATTTGCATTTGAGTTTCAGTTTGCATTCGTGTTTCAGTTTCCTTCTTTCAGCAACCTTCCAAAATCCCTTCAGCCAAATAAAGAACAACAAGAAGCTTTACGCCCTTGGTTTATGAAGTGTTTTGGTAGGATGGGATTGTGTAAGGAATTGAATCGTTCATTCCCCACAAACAAGTTCTGCAAGGTAAACTACCAAGTTTAAATGAGTCATTTTCTGTTGTCTATTTGTGGTTATAAACTTAAACTGTTGAGCATTCTTGTTTTTATGAGTAGTTTCATATTATGTTATGTACTTGTTAATCTTGAATCCTATTCTGCAATTATTATATGTGTTAATTAAATGCTTTTGTACATTTGTAGATACCTCCCTGGACCAGATAAAATGTCAGTTTTGGACATTGCATACACAATCTACACAAAGTTTGAAGAATGTCGAAGTGTAATGTCCTCAATATATAAGGTATTTACTTCTCATTTGGATCGAAGTTACATTGGAAATCGTATTCAATCATGGATCTTCCAAGTCTAGCTGTAGGTATATGTTTTTCTTAATGAATAATGTAATCATATGTATGAATATGAAATAAAGTTTGTTATTTAGTATGTAATAATCATGTATAGGGAGAAAACAACATCTATTGATTTGTTTTATCTTTTCATGGATCGATTATTTGTATGATATTAAATTTTATGCAATGGATTGTATTTTTTGTATATAGTATTTTATTTTTTGTTATGAGACATTAAATGCAAATTTAATTTGAAAATTATTAAATCTATAAATAATATTTTTTTTAAACATTTAAAATTATGATACGCAAAAATGTGTGTCATCTTTATTTATGACATGGCCTTTCTTGACAGGGGCTTCCTTGATACGCATTGCGTGTCATAAACACGCGCGTCATAAGGTTACGACGCGCGAATGCGTGTCGTCTTCTTTTATGACAGGGCCTTCCTTGATACGCATTGCGTGTCATAACCGCGCGTCGTAAATGCGCGTCGTAAATGCGCGTCGTAAATGCGCGTCGTCTCTCTTTATGACAGGGCCTTCCTTGACACGCATTTGCGCGTCGTCTGAGCGTTTTACGACGCGCAATGAGCGTCGTAAAAGGCCTTTTTTCTAGTAGTGCCCATAAAAGTATATCAACTTTTTTATAGATCATAAATGGACAAACCTGTTAATTGGCACCAAATCCCTTAATTTTTTTCCTACCATTATGTTGTGGAGGGTTTTTCCTATGTTAGTTATAACTTATAAGCTTATGTTCATGGAAAGAAAATAATCATTTTATATGTATTTGTATCTAATTCCTAGAAAAAATAAGGAACTTTTCCTTGTAGAAATCTGTGAATTTTTATGAACCAAGATAGATACAAAAATCACTAAACTTCCATGATATTTTCACTTGTATACCTTAACAAAAAGTTCAAATAGATACATAAGAGGTTTCTCATAATTATATTAATTACATAATTTCCACCCAATTCTCATACAAATTTAGCTACAATTGAGGGAGTTGAATCATAGTTTGATTTGTGAGATCTCACCTTATTTGAAAGAGAATGTGTAACTGACAGAGTTGTTCTTTAAGTATGTGACTAATAACTCTTTTAGGTATACAACTGAATAAACCATCAACGTATATACATTTAACTAATCTGTAAATAAGATTAGTAATTTTAACTCAAAAGACAAGCGTGGCCTCTTTTTTCGTAAGGTTATCTTATTTTAATTTGAAATTAAAGACTTGAAATTATAAACCACTCGTTTATGAATCTAGAGAAGACATCGTTGTTGGGGAATAATAATAAGTGAATGCATTTATAATAGCTGGAGTTACCTTGGAAAAAATAATCTAAACTCTTTTGAGGGTAAATGTGAAAAGGCTAAACATTTTCACATATGGTAGTAATTTGTACACAACACTTTTTAGTCATACATAACAATCTATGCATTAGATGGTTGTAATATGCAATTTACATGGAGCATGTATACGAAGTCTTCCCTTACACTCCACATATGATTTTCTTATGTAAAATATATACATATGTGCATAAAAACCAACTAAAAAAATAAAATTATCTAAACTGAAAGAGTATAATGTAACAGTTATTGCATTCCAATCATAAATACTTTTATTTTTTTAGTTGGTTATATATATATATATATATATATATATATATATATATATATATAATATATATATATATATATATATATATTACGTTAGAAAAACATATGTAGAGCAAGAGGAGAGAGTTTGCATACATGTTTAATGTGAAATGGATTTGGTTTGTAAAAATTAATTGGTTCTATTATCTACGTATGTGAAAATGTTTATCGTTTTCACATTAGAATATGTTTTTCTAAATTAAAAAGGTATAATGTAACATTTATTGCATTTCATGATATTATATCATATTTTCTAAATTTGAAATTATGCCAACAAAAAAAATAAAACAATCAAGATTAAAAAAGTATAATGTAACATTTATTGCATATCCTGAAAGTGAACATGAAGATCGAGGATAATTACTAAATATACGTTTAGTTTTGACTCTTTTTTATATATATTTAAATTTTATTAACAATTCATAATTTACACATGTCGTGCATGCGTTCGATTTCTCATTAAAGACGGCTTCGTCATTTTACAATCAATGCACCTATGTATTAATGGTGAAAAACCACGAACTAAAAGCAGTCAAACTTATTAAATAATAACTTGTTAATTTATTTACCAAACTAGGTGGGAGACCCATGTATTACATGGGTTTAATTAAAAAAAATATGAAATTTTAACAATTTAAAAAGTTTGAATTTATAAGAAAAATAAGAAAAATTTTAAATTATTAAAATTATTGAAACTTTAATGTATTTAATGCATTACATACTCGTTGTGAAACTCGTATATTCTACGGGTTAATTAAAACATAATGTTAAATATGAGTGATTAAATGAGAAGTTTATTTGAATTTGAAATATGAAATAAGTGAAAATTATGAAAAAAACATGCAAAAAATAAATTATCTAAAATTATGTGTTTAATTGTTAGACTCGTGTACTAAACGAGTTGTTATAATAAAATGTTAAATACAAATGTTTAAAGTGTACATTTATTTGAAATTGAAATTGAAATTTCAAATTTGAAATTTCAAATTAATAGTTATTATAGTAGGTTTAATTTATGGAAACTAAATTAATGATATAGTGAAAATGAATAATGAAGTAATTGACAAGTGGAAAATAAAGATATTTCAAAATTATGACAAAATGACATGTGGCCAATTAAATGAGAGAATGACAAATGACAATAACATTTTCATTTATTAGGGTAGATATCTAAATAACTGGGAAAAGGGTCAACCATCATATTGGAAATTGACTATGCTTTTGGAAGTAACATGCTATAAATACCATTCACGAATCAAACCCTTCACAACCATCCTAATGTTCTTTCACATTTTTTAGATTTGAATTTTGATACTCTTTCATATTTTCTAGATTTGAAATCATGCCAAGATTACCAAGAGGAAGAGGAAGTGGTCGCAGAAAGATACAACTAAAAAGAATTGAAAATGAAAGGGAACGAGCAGTTACCTTGACAAAGCGACACAACGGATTATTTAAGAAGGCCAATGAGCTTGCAACGCTATGTGGCGTACAAATTGCAATAATTTGCTTCTCTTTAAGAGGAAAGCCTCTTTCTTTTGGTAGCCCGAGTGTTCCTTTTATCATAAACAAATTTCTCAATTTGAATCAAGTTGACCAACAACCAGATGATTCTATTACAAGGTTTGTCAATTCTTACCATGAGTCCAACGTGCAGGCACTCAACCAAGAGCTTGATGAACTAAATGAGAAACTTGCAAATGAGAAAAAACGAGGACAAATGCTGCAAGAACAGTTGAAGGCATCATTAGGTTGGAACACATATGAGGAATACATCAAAAGCCTTGGGATACAAGAGCTCATGCAACTAAAGTCCAAACTAGATGAGCTAAAAAGAAACGCACAACGTAATATTTATGTAATAAGTGGGTCTTCCTCCTCAAATGGTGAGTATGAGGCAGATCTTTCTAAAATTGGTGCGCCAAAAGATTATTTGAAGATGTGATGATTTGCTTCGGTTTAAGTAAAAAAAAGATGTTCAAATCTTTGTTAATAATAAGATTATAGAGATATGATAATGATCAAGGGTTTAAGTCAACAGTTCTGCACATTTGTTTTTCAATAACTTTTAGGTTTTTAAAAAATTAGGGACTTCAACACTTGGATTTGTCACAGATCCTGTGGAGAACTTGTGTGATAAAAAGTATTAAAGATGCTAACTTTCAATTGGGGCTCTGTTTCCCTATTTTGGGCAAACTTTCATTTTTATGGGAGTTATTCTGTGAGTCTTGATAGTTGGGGAAATCCTTCATTTAGTCAATTTTCATCCTCATGCTTCATGTTATATTAAGTTCATTCTCGGCTTTTATCATTTTATTAACTTATGTTTCTACAGAGTCCAACAAATACTCGAAAAAACATCGAATATGTACATTTGTGCATCAATAAATACATATGATATCGCAAATGATTTTGATGATGTTTTATAAAAAAATATTTGGTGGACACTGTAGATATATAAATCTATTAAAGGGATAATAACTTGAAAGGGTAACGAACTTTCGACTTTGTTCATATTTAGTCACTAAACTTTTTTTCGTTATCTATTTGCCATTGAACTATTGAAACTGTTCACATTTTACCCTTATGACCGGCTGTGACCGGTCATAAGGGTAAAATGTGAACAGTTTCAATAGTTTAGTGGCAAATAGATAACGAAAAAAAGTTTAGTGACTAAATGTGAACAAAATCGAAAGTTTGTTTCCCTCTAAAAAGTTCAATGACTAAATGTGAACAAACTTCCTATTGTATTATGTTTTAGCAAATTATTTATTTTTGTTTAATTGTAGCAACATTTGTTGATGAAGAAATCTATGAAATAAAAATCAAAATGTAACATCCGGATTTCCAGGTATCATAATTTAAGTATTTTTCTTTTGAGTTAAGAAGAGAGACTCGACGAGTTGACGCCTCAACTCGTCGAGTAAGGTCGCGACTAATGACTCGGATTAATGAATGGACTCGATGAGTCGGTGAGGCGACTTGACGAGTCCGCACTGTTGGCAGAAACCCTAAATCTTTGGGCCCGAGCCATATTTAAAGGCACTTATGGCCTTCAATTGCGACTACCTTTCCCATAAGTGAGAACCCTAGCAAGCTTGAGTGTGTAGAGTGAGAGGAAGAGCTATCTTGAGCTTTTTGGTGTGATTTTGCAAGAAAGGAGAAGAGTTCCAGCAAGAGGGACCAAGGAAAGTTATTGTTCATAGTTATTCAAGCAAGGAGCTTCATTCTGAGGTACACAAATGAACCCTTTTCCTTCCCTATTGTGTAGATTCCATTTTGGGGTTAGGGCTTGAATCACTTCATCTTTTGGGGTTTTGAATGCCTCAAACACCTCTTGCAAGTTTGTGTTATTGATCTGGACCCTTCTAGGTCCAGAGAGCCAAGAATATGAAGCTTTAGTAGAGTAAACCTTGGGTTTGAAGTTAGGAAGCATTTATGGGATTTTTATGGTATATATAGTTACTTTCATCTTACACATAGATATGAAGTATTTTATATAAATTACGTGTTATGTGTGCATATTATTTGAATACTTGTTGTCTATGTTGGATGAACGATTTTATACATGTTTTAAAAGATTTAAACGGTATAGTTGTTTTATATCTACAAATATGTTGCAGATGAAACATGGGTAGATGAAATAGTTGGTGTGTGATGAAATAAAATGATGAGAGATAGGTGATGATAGAAAGGTGATGATAATTAGGTAAATAGATGATGATGAATAGGTGATGTAGGATGAAAGAAGATACCATAATCTTAATCGACAATGTGGCGATGTAGTCATCTACCAGAGTATAGATGACGACCACAGAATATTCTAGACAACCCAGTGGAAACACCAGCAGGCCCATAACCTGTAGGTGATGAATTACGAGTTCAGGCGATGTTGTAACTACGTATTCATGCGATGATACTCTAACCCGTTACTATGAATTATGAGTTCAGACGATGTTGTAACTACGTATTCATAGGATGTCACAAATTTCGCATGCCAAACCAATGGTCATAATTCACATCAGTGAGAATGAGTCATTTTTTTGTAAAACCAAAATCAGATTGGAAGTTTTGATTTTTTATTTTGGAAAATGTCAAACCATTGGTTTTTTACTTCGGTTTCGGTTTTTTGTTTTTTTTTTAAATATATTTTCAGGGTTTTGTTATTTTTTTATTTCATAGATTTCTTCATCAACAAATGTTGCTACAATTAAACAAAAATAAATAATTTGCTAAAACATAATACAATAGAAAGTTTGTTCACATTTAGGCATTGAACTTTTTAGAGGGAAACGAACTTTCGATTTTGTTCACATTTAGTCACTAAACTTTTTTTCGTTATCTATTTGCCATTGAACTATTGAAACTGTTCACATTTTACCCTTATGACCGGTTGTTACCGGTCATAAGGGTAAAATGTGAACAGTTTCAATAGTTCAATGACAAATAGATAATGAAAAAAAGTTTAGTGACTAAATGTGAAAAAAGTCAAAAGTTCGTTACCCTTTCAAGTCATTATCCCTATATTAAAAGTGCGTACATTCTATGAGACAAATTACCAAACGGATGGTAGACATAAAACTTTGATCTGAAAAATAACGAAGACAAGTACAAAAAACGACAAAATAAACATAATAACATTTACCAGAAGGAGATGCGAAGACACCTACAAGTAATATTGAAGAGCCTCTGTAGAAAATATCGATGGAGGGTTTGAAGAGAATCAGCGCCGAAGAAGAAAAGTGAAAACAACGGACTGATTTAGGGTCGGCGGTTTGGACTTGTCTGGTTTTATCCCGTCCGGTTTTGAACCCTGGTCTTGTATTAAGAAAATATATTATTATTATTTTTTTTAAGTTTTTGAAAAATAATTATTTTCTTTATAATGCCTTGGTTTCAATAATGTTTATATTTTGAATTTATTTTATTTTATTTTAGTTTTCAAAGAAACTTTTTTTTTTATTTTTATTTGAGATTCTAAATACTACATTTGGAAATGTTTAATATTACCGTTTTTCAATATAATATCTAATTTTATGCATTAATATTTTATATAATTCATATTACTATATTTGTTTAACTTTTTATTATGTTTAAGTAAAAATGAATTTTTTTTCTTGGAAATTCCGGAATTATTTATCTGATTTCGGACTTAATCTTGAAATTTTAGAGTTATTTTTTTTTTCAAAATCCGAAATTTCAGTCCGAAATCCAAAATGTTGATCCGGAATCTAAAATGTCGTTCCGAAGTCGGTTTGAAATGTATTTTTTGTTAGAAATATGTATTTTTCTTTGGTTTGAAATGTCCATTCCGGACCAATCAGTTATTTTAGCAAAAAAAAAAACAATTTTTTTGTTATGTTTATTCAAATACACATTAAAATGTGGTTACATTACTTAATTTCCCTTTGATTAACATCATTACACATCGATAAAATCCAAAATTTGTTAGAAGAAGAAATACGGTGGAAATAAAAATGCATTTGATCCATACCAATTTTCATATTTCAAGACATTTTAAAATACCATGAAACCATATTTTTAAGAGTTCCAGACATTTTAAAATACCATCAAACCAATAAAATTAAGTAATTAACAATTAACATTTAAAAAAGAGATAATGCAAATCTAGCCATTTTCCCTAATTACTTGTTATTTAATACCCAAAAATAGCCAAGAAAGCCGTAGACGAGCAAAAACGCCAACTATTTTCATGGATGGGCTATGGTTTGGTGTTCCCATATTCATTTTTGCATATGAAACTGTAGGTGATAAACTCACAAAATACGGTTTTCCTAACCATAGATGAGACTAGCTATTGTTTCCTTATAAAAAGTATTTTTTTTTCCTTCAAATAACTATTGTTTCCTTCTAAAACTATTGTTTCCAACGAATAACTATTGTTTTGTTCTTGACTTTCAATTATTTTTTCGATCAAACTACATAATCAACCCAAATAACATATCTTTATAAACAACTATATTACTATACAAGTTTGAAACAAACAAAAAGAAAAAAAAAATAACGGAAACCGTAGGTGTTGTTAGCACCTACGGTTTACAACTTGATAATGTATAATTTGTACATTAACATCTTGTACACCATAGATGGCTAATGACACCTACATAATCCGTTTTTTCCCCATTTTTTGCAAAAAAAAAATGTAACCAATGCTAATAGATTTCATATTAAATAACAAAAAGCAAAAAAAAAAAAAAAAAAAAAAACGAGAAAATACTGCATGTTGTTCAGAGTTAGAGCTATTATTGAGAGAGTTTCTCTAGCTTCAAACTATGGAAAATGACTTACATTGAAATTTTCAACTTTATATATTTTGGGCTAAAGGGCCTTCAAACAATAGACAGGTTCTGAAACAGTAGCTCAATGCCCCCAGCCGTATTTCATTTAAAACCGGAAATCCCGAAATCGTATGTTTCATGCTGAAATTGTAGTTTTCGCTAATAATCTAATATTTTGATGGTTATTTTTGGCTAAAGGCTAATTTTTTGCTATTAAGTGAAAAATAATTAGGGAAAATGACTAAATTTGTAATTTTTTCTTTAAAACACTAAATTTCACCATTTTCCAAAGTAATTAACAATTAGCATCTTAGTATTTGTAGTATATATATATATATATATATATATATATATATATATATATATATATATATATATATATATATATATATAGATCATTTTAACTAAAAAATAAATCTTTTATATGATTATTTGATATGTTAAAATCGGTGCAGTTTGGTTGCTTTTGGTTATTGGATGAGTAAAAACGCACTCCATTGAAAATTGTGTTTTTTGAAAAAATTAAAAATACGTACCGAATTTCGAGGCAAAATTTTTATTTATTAAAATATATCAAAGTCTGTTTACATTGTGCGGAAACATGTGGCGAATGCTCGTGTATACAGTCGAACTTTGCCCTTCACATGAAGTACCTGAAAAACATTTAATAAAAATTGGATATGCGAAGGCTTAGTGAATTCTCAAAAATACAATATACTACAATACATTTACATGCATACAAACAATGGTTCACGATCTGCCAATATATATCTTGGGATTGGCTCCCGACCTCTTTAACCGTTCCACAGTCATACCCATAACTAAAGCTATGTGGGTCAACTAAGGTTATGTTTGGCGTATAACTGGAAAACTAGCTGATAGCTGAAAAAGTATCTAATAAAAAATGATGTTTAGTAAAACTAGCTGAAAGATATAAAATTACATAAAATGACATTTAAGAGAATATGTTTCTATAATTAATTAAGGGTATATTTGGAAATATTTAGACAAGCTCCTAAAAAGCTAGTCTAAGTAGTTTTTTTTTTTAAAAAGCTAGCTTACAAGCTACTTTTTAGTTTAACAAACATGACAACATAATAAAGCTCGAAAAATAAGCTAGTTGTGGCGTGTCAAACACAACCTAAAGCTACATGAGTCTATAGGTTCCCGACCTGTTTCCATAATCAACCCATACCTAGGTCTAATATCACAATAATTACACATATAGAGACTACGCTTTAGATTCTACTAATACATGAACATTTATACTTTATATTCTACTAGCTCTCCATCCTAACATACATGAATATATTGTACTACGTGGCTGTAACATCACAAAAATAAGAGTAAAATTTTTATTTTTTGCAAAAACAATCCAACGACCACAATTGTTTACAAAACATTGTTTCCAAGAGTAATAGTCACAATCAGAGTATCCAAAAATCCAAAATCATAAAACCAATAGGATATACACAATCACGCCTTTGCTTTCCCACGATCGTCTAAAGTACCTGAAACAATAATCTGAAACTGTAAGTCAAAGCTTAGTGAGTTCCCTAAAAGCACCATACACAACGAAACATATATTCATATTGCATGCTAGGTCCACAACCTCCCGGTTGGATTACCCTGCCCACAACCTCCCGGTTGGATTGCCGCATGCATTGCATACTGGGTCCACAACCTCCCAGTTGGATTTCCTCGGGTTTGTTGATTGACCGCACAAAGCAATACGGTCTCAACTCAACCGCACTATGTCGACAAATAACATATAACATATATTCAGTAAACAGATAATCATATAACCAGTCAATAGACTAATAGGCAGATCTACAGATCACTACTGCCTAGCAACATCCTATATATAAGGATACAAATCTAACATATCTCTACCGCGTAACAACATCCTATATAGCAGGATACATAATATAGTGGGCCGACATTGGTGCCTTCAACCTACAAGTACAGTGAGTGAAACGTACCTCTCGGTCTGAAAAGATATATGGATACAACACAACTCCGTATACCAACTCTATAGGTCACTTGTACAACAATCAGTGACCCTGTCTCAAAGGGAGTACTCGACCGTGTAATCGTCCAAATCAACGTGTTTTACAACACTGTTCCAACTACTACCTTACCTTCTTCTTGAGCTTTTGGACCATTGTAAGTCATAAAGCTCTAACCGTTTTACCTCTTGCATGTTAGATATAAGTTTTAAGCTCCTTTTTGCATGATTGTGATGGATTGCATGCATGGGATCCATAAAGTTGGCAACTTTATGGATCACTGAGTCATTCTCTGGGATATAATCTTTGGATCTGAGTTTTGGTATAGTTTGAGACTCCAAGCATGAGTTTAGATCTCATTTTTCCCTCATTTGACCTAGTGAGTGTTTGAGTCATGCATGGGACATGCATGGCTAAAAATCTATGATTTTTATCATCCTTTGGGTGAGGGAAGACCCTTTGGAAAGTACCAAGTTATGGCCATAAGGAATAAGAGCTTAATGCTTAAAGCTGGTCAATGCAGTGCTCATGACGCGAGGATTAAGCCGGTCATGTCGTGAGGATGCTTGCCATCCCGACTGTTTTGTCCGAATTAGGTCACGACATGACTCGGGAAGATGTCACGATGTGATGATGGTTGGAATCGAATTGATGGGTTGAGTTGACCCACTGAGTTAGGACTGGGTTGAGTTGATGCTCACAACATGACCACGAGCTGCTCACGCAGTGAGGATTAACTTTTGGAGTTTGGACCGTTGACTTGAGGCCATTTTGGAACATTTGAGCGTTAGGTTTTCTCTAGATGGGTTGGGCCATTAGTGGGCCTAGTTTAGAATTGGGACATTATTGGGCCTCATGACTATGAGCTTAACCTTAGAAAGTAACTAGGGTTGGTATTGATTGTGTTAAAGTGTGAGGAACCGTGGTGCAGAAGACTTGGGTGTGGGATTTGTTATCTTCTGATTGAGGTGAGTTTTCTTCAATGTACTTTTGGGTCGAATGCACCAATGCCGACCCAGTAGATTATGTATCTTGGTTAGGATGTTACTATGATGTAGTGATTTGTTAAGATCTGCATGATTATCTGTTGTTGTTATGTGGTTATATATTATGTATATGTCGACATTGTATGGCTGGGTTGAGATAGTATTGCTTCGTGCAGTAACAAAAAAAGTCGGGAGCAAGCCAGACATAAGTTGTGGCAATGAAGGGCAAGAAAAACTTATGTTGTGGGCTCGGGAGCAAGTCAAATATGAGTTGTGGGCTTGGAAGGAAAACCAAACTCATAATGTGGGCTCAGGGGTAATCTTGTATGTTAGATGTGGACCCAATATATGTTGTTACATGTTGTTGTTGGATTAGTGTCTAAGTCCATAACTATTTTGGTATGTACTTGACCCGATGGTGCATGGTCCTTTTGGGTTGCCTTCACCAAAGCAAATTGATTGGAGAAATAAATAAAGAGAGAGGTTATTATGATTTATTAATATGTTATAAGAATCATATATTAAAGGAGAAATCATATTTGTTTAATTAATATTGGTCAATAATTAATGAAGAATTAATTTTGTGATCAAGTGTAATTAATTAAACTAGAGGGCCTGAATTGTAATTATGTGATAGTTACAAAATAAGGTAAGGATTATCTTTTTAATAGGTTGGGCGAATTTAAGGTGATAAGGCCTTCGAATTCGACTAGGATAAGGGTTTTCAAGGCTTATCTTATGGTTACTTGATGGGCAAGCAACTAGATAAGGATAAGGACTAAAACCCTAATCTCTACACCTATATAAAGACCCCCAAGGCTCATGAATTCGGCCATGCCTTCGCAAGAGGTCCTAGAGACGAATTCTTATACCTCTCCTCTCTCTTTATACCTTCTCCATTTGCTCTTGGTGTTTGTAAGCCATTAGAGGAGTGACACTTGTGACTCTAAGCCTTCCAAAGTCAATTCAAGGAAGAATTGGGATTGCTATTGCAACATAACAATCAAGGTAACATCTTAGACCTAATTGTATGTTAATATCGATTCCCATATGCTAGAATTAGGCTTTATAGCCTTGGATAACTTGCATGTACAATAGAGAAACCTAGATCCAAGCATTAGGGTTTGTATGAGCACATAGGATGTTCTTAGGACCAAAACCCATCAGTTGTATCTGTTGGTACTCTGGGGAACTCACTAAGATTTGACTTATGATTTCAGTTTATTGTTTTAGGTATTTCAGATAACCGTGACAAGGCAAAGGCGTGACCGTGCAGATCCTTTGGTTTTTATGTTGTTTCGATTTTCGGATACTCTGGTTACTAAAATTACATTTTTGAAATAATGGTTTTGTAAACAATTATGGTTATGGGTTGTTTTTTAAAAGTTAAAATTTATTGTGATTTTTGGGATGTTTCGTATAGGCATGGACTGTGTTTAGAGAAGGGAGTCTAATTTTACACATATTTTAGCTAAGGAATGATCCACACTATATCGTTATGGTGACCATCTTTGCAGATTAATCCAAAATTTTGACTGATTTTTAAAGTCAACTTGTAAAATTCATTGAAAAAAATATAGAAAAATCATTGGAACATATGTTTTATATTCCCGGAAAGCTAAGTGAGTATTCTATAATAATAAATAATAACATTAAAAAATAATAAGGATAAGAGGGTTAACTCAGTCTTTGAACAAACTATTTTACCAAAAATATAATCAAAGTGAATATTCTACAAGTATAAAGTACGGTTTGTATATATGAATTAAGTAATGACTATAATTGTATTGTAATTTTTTATGATAATAATCGTATTAAAAATTTTTATCTATGGATTGTAACTTGTTCATATGATTACAAATGTATTTTATTCATTTATGATTAAACTTTAGGTTATTTTTTTTAACTCTACCTTGTCTTTACAATTATAATTTTATTCATAAATACAACTTACATATTCATTTATGATTTTATATATATATATATATATATATATATATATATATATATATATATATATATATATATATATATATATATATATATATGAATTAATCCTATAAATCATTATTCTTATTCATTTATGAATGGAAGATATGAATCAATATTTCTAAATGAATTTGAAGAAAAATTAAATAAATATTCAAATAAAATGATAAGCTTTTTAATTTGTTGATATTTGATTGATAATAACAAAAACAAAAATAAGTTTATTTATTTATTTATTTATTTATTTATTTATAGAAAAACTACTTTAAAGATGATGATCTTATAAATTTTCTGTTCATTCAAAAATAACATCTAAAAACTTAACGAATAAGATATTTTGGGTAACTATCATCATAATTACTAAAATTTAGGAAATCACTCTCTAACTATATCTTATAAAATGATTGATGCGAACAGATTCGGAAAACACCAATTTTAATTGTAACACCGTAAAATTTAAACAATTCTTTTTTTTTCACTTTTTTTTAAAAGAAAACATAAAGCATCATTCACATTCATTTTTTCAAAACATTGTATCAACTTCATCCCAATACAAAACCCCAAGATCAAACATATGAACTTCAGTGTGCGTGTGTGCGAGTCATGTCGGCGCCTTCCCGTGATCATCGCTAGTACTTGAAAACACCACACATAACACTGTAAGCATAATTGCTTAGTGAGTTCCCCCAAAATACCACATAAACACATATCAGCCACTCAAGGCTGTAACTCTGTTGACCCTCTGGTCGAATATCTCCGTAGGACCCTCTTGGTCCCATAACTCTGTGGACCCACTGGTCCTAACTCTGTAAACACTGAATCATGCATATCACATATCACAATAAATCACAACACATAGTGACATGCAAATACACCGACATATAACTCTAAAATACTCTGCCACATAATTCTGTTACCACACTAGGTACAGTATAGTGAGAAGACTCACCTCAGATGTCTTGGTAAATCTCTGACTCGGTAGAAATACGATCTAGCCTCCGCCTAATCACATAAAGTAAATACTCTCATAAATATACTATACTTAACCCTATCTTAGCACCCTCAGAAGGGTAAAAGACCATTTTACCCCTCTCTTGGCTTAAAGGCCACATTGTTGACCAAACCCTAAAAGTCAACAAAAGTCAATGGTCAAACTTTGACCCGACTCGTCAAGTTCACTTGGGCGACTCGACGAGTCTACACATGTCCACTAACTCTTTAGTCCTGCTTGGCACGTCGAGTTCCTCCCCTTTCTCGATGAGTCACACATGGCATAAATCGCAGAGCCACCCCGACTCAACTCGCCGAGTCTCAAGAACAACTCGGCGAGTTCCGCCTTGATCTCCAGTCCCCTAATCCCCCTCTGACTCACTGAGTTATTTCCCCAACTCGGCAAGCTACTCACTGAGTGATTTATGGGAAACCCTAACCCTACTCGCCGAGTTGTTCTTCAGACTCGACGAGTTCATGCCATGCACAAACTCCTTTGACCTCCTGAGGTCAGATCTGTTCCTTAAATCCATAGATCTGACCTTCCCAAGCATGATAATCACGTAAAGTTCAGACCTTGACACTCATATAACATCTAGATGGTATCACTTGGTGATTTAGCCCCAAAAATAACATCCTAAGCTCATGGCTCCCAAAATAACTCATAAAGCTCCAAGGGTTAAGGTCTCTGGACCTCTTTGAGTCCAGATCCAAAGCATAAACTCGAGAAGGGACCAATTGCTCCACATATCCATCCTCTAAAGGGGTTAGAAAACCCTAACTCTAAGTCTGAAGAAGGTCCGAATAAATACCTTAAGATGAAGTCTATGAACTCTGAAGTCACCAGAATCACACCTCCTTCTTGCAATTACACCAACAAAATGATCAAGAATGGCCTCTCCTTCCTCAGAAATGCTCTAGATCTCTTAGGGTTTCTCTCTGGGATTTGGTAGCCGCAAATAACGGACCTAAGGGCCTTTAAATAGGTCCCAAACCCAGGAAATTAGGGTTTCATTAAATATCATGGACTCGTCGAGTCCACTCATGAACTTGCCGAGTCCAGCTGTGAACCCGGATAAGAATCCGCGACCATACTCGGCGAGTTTAAACACCAACTCGCTGAGTCCCCTCCCAACCTCCAAAATAAAGGAATAAAATAATATACATGGGAATCCGGGTGTTACAATTCTCCCTCACTAGAATTAGACTTCGCCCTCGAAGTCTTACTCTGCAAACAACTTTGGATGTTGCTCCCGCATCTCACGCTCCGGTTCCCAAGTCAACTCTGACCCTTTCCGATGCTGCTACTGGACCTGCACCAGAGGCACCTCCTTGTTCCTAAAAACCTTGATCTTTTGATCCCTAATCGCCACCGGTCTCTCAATATAGTTCAGGCTCGCATCCACCTGAATATCGTCTAATGGCACCACTGTCGACTCGTCGGCTATACACTTTCTCAGCTGCGACACTTGGAAAGTGTCATGGACCTGACCCAACTCTGCAGGTAACTCCAAACGGTAGGCTACCCTGTCTACTCTCGCGATCACTCTGAAAGGACCAATATATCGGGGCGCCAACTTGCCCCTCTTCCTGAATCAAATCACTCCTTTCCAAGGAGAGACCTTCAGGAGCACGAAGTCGCCGAACTGAAACTCGAGCTCGGACCGGCACCTGTCTGCATAACTCTTCTGAAGACTCTGAGCGGTCAACAACCTCTGTCTAACCTACTTAATCAGCTATGTTGTCTGTAGCACGATCTCAATACTACCCATCACACGCTGCCCTACCTTTCCCCAGCAAATTGGGGTCCGACACCTCCTCCCATACAACAGCTCAAAGGGTGGCATACCAATGCTCGAATGATAGCTGTTGTTGTAGGAAAACTCTGCCAAGGGCAAGTACGTGTCCCAACTCCCGCCGAAATCCAACACACATGCTCGGAGCATGTCCTCGAGCGTCTGAATCGTCCTCTCACTCTGCCCGTCAGTCTGTGGGTGGTATGCGATACTAAAATGCAGTCTCGTACCCAATTCCTCATGAAACTTCTTCCAGAATCTGGAAGTGAAACGTACATCTCGATCTGAGACAATCGAGATCGGCACTCCATGTCGCGATACCACCTCTCTCACGTACATCTCTGCCAACCTATCTGCGGAAGAGCTCTCACTGAGAGCAAGGAAATGAGCGCTCTTTGTCAACCTGTCCACAATCACCCAAATTGCATCGACACCTCTCACAGTCCTTGGTAATTTGGTGATGAAATCCATGGTAATCTGTTCCCATTTCCACTCGGGAATCTTTAACGGCTGCAGCTTACCATGTGGACGCTGGTGCTCGACCTTAACCCTACGACAGGTCAAGCATCTCTCTACAAACCATGCGACATCCCTTTTTCATACAGGGCCACCAATACTCCCTCTTCAGATCCAAATACATCTTAGTGGCCCTGGGATGGATCGAGAACTTTTATCGATGAGCCTCTTCCATCAAAATGGTATGCATCCCGCCCACAAACGATACCCATATCCGACCCTGAAATGTCATAAGCCCCCGGCTATCGGTAACGAACTCCGATACCAGCCCGACAACTCGCTCTGTCTTCTGGCTTTCTGACCTCACGGCCTCAGCCTGGGCCCCACGAATAGTGTCCAACATCGGAGTCATCACTGTCAATCTCAAACAAACATCTCGCATCGAGGCGCCCTCCGCTCTACGGCTCAGTGCATCGGCTACAACATTAGCCTTGCCCGGGTGGTACAGGATCTCACAATCGTAATCCTTCAACACATCCAACCATCTCCTATGGCGCATATTCAGGTTGGGCTGATCTATTAGATACTTCAGGCTCTTGTGGTCAGTGTATATGGTACACTGAACCCCATACAGATAGTGACGCCAGATCTTGAGGGCGAACACCACCGCCACCAACTCTAGATCGTGGGTAGGATACCTCATCTCATGAGGCTTCAACTGCTTTGATGCGTATGCTATCACATGACCCCTCTGCATAAGCACCGCTCCCAGCCCAGATATCGACGCGTCACAAGACACTACGAAGTCCTCCATCCCCTCCGGAAGGGCTAACACCGAAGCTTTGCATAATCTCTGGCGAAGTGTCTCGAAGGAGGCTTGCTGCTCTGGACCCCATGAAAAAGCAACACCCTTCCGGGTCAACTTGGTGAGTGGCACGACGATCTTGGAGAAATCCATGATAAATCTCCGATAATAACCAGCCAACCCTAGGAAACTCCTGATCTTGGTAGGTGACCTCGGCACCTCCCAACTCATCACTGCCTCAATCTTGGCCAGGTCGACCAATATCCCTTTCTGGTTCACGAGGTGCCCTAGGAACTGGACCTCTCGCAACCAAAAATCACACTTGGAGAATTTGGCATAAAGCCTCTCCGATCTCAGAACTCCGAGGATCTCCCTCAAATGCTCCTCATGCTGCTCTCTGGATCTCGAATACACCAATATGTCGTTGATGAACATGATCACCGAGCGATCCAACATCGGCCTGCATACTCTGTTCATGAGATCCATGAACATCGCCGGTGCATTGGTGAGTCTGAAAGGCATCACCATGAACTCTTAATGCCCATAACGAGTCCTGAATGATGTCTTCTGGATGTCCTCGTCTCGCACCCTCACCTGTGATATCCCGACCTCAAATCGATCTTGGAGAACCAAGATGCTCCTGGAAAATTATCGAACAGATCGTCGATCCTCGGCAACGGGTAACGGTTCTTGACCGTTAACTTGTTCAACTCCTGGTAATCAATGCCCATCCGGTGTGAACCATCCTTCTTCTTGAAAAAAAGGATAGGTGCTCCCCAAGGTGAGCTGCTCGGCCGAATAAACCCTTTCCCTAGCAGCTCCTGAAGCTGCGAGAATAACTCTTGCATCTATGGAGGCGCAAGGCGATAAGGCGCCTTGGCGATAGGCGCAGCCCCCGGAACCAAATCGATACTGAACTCTACCTGCCTCTCGGGAGGCACACCTGGCAACTCTTCTGGAAATACATCAGGAAACTCGTGCACTATCGGAACCTCATCAACTGACCTCAGTCTCTCTAAATCAACCCTCGTATCCATCACATATGCTACAAATCCCCTACATCTCGCTCTGGCGGCCGAATAAAATGCTGCCCCAGCACGTGTACTCTTGCCGTACACCATAAGAACTCCCCTACTGGGGTCTCGTATAGTCACCAGCTGTCTCTCGCAGTCGATGACCGCTCCAACTTTGCTCAACCAGTCCATGCCCACGATGACACAGACATCTCCCATCGCAATAGGAACCAAATCAATCGGAAACTCGACGCTGAAAATCTCAAGTACACATCCTCGGATCACTTCGGCGGCATACACCGTCCTCTCGTCAGCTATGGAAACTCTTAGAGGTCGACTTAACGCCTCTCGGCTAATACTGATGTGCTGACTAAAAGCCCAAGATACAAAAGACCGACTCGCACCCGAGTCAAATAAAACCAACGCAGGTACAGAATTTACAAGAAAAGTACCTACGCATAACACAAAATAAACACAATGTCCCAACATTAAAATTGATGAGTTTTGGTCCAAAGAACATCCTATGTGCTCATACAAACCCTAATGCTTGGATCTAGGTTTCTCTATTGTACATGCAAGTTATCCAAGACTATAAACCCTAATTCTAGCATTCAAGTAATCATATTAACATGAGAATAGGTTTAAGATGTTACCTTGATTGTTATGTAGCAATAACAATCCCAAATCTCCTTGTATTGACTTTAGAAAGCTTAGAGTCACAATTGTCACTCCTCTAATGGTTCACAAACACCATAAGCAAGAGGATGAAGAGGAGAGAGGATGGAGGCTGCCCAAAAACGTCTACAAACCCTAGAGAAGTCTTCACCACGTTTTTGGGTCATAAGGGTCTTATATATAGTGAGGCTATTAGGGTTATCTTACAAGGAAACCCTAATTTGGATGCTTAAGCCCTAAGCAACCCATAGACTCCTTTAAATAAGGCCTTGGACGATTTCCTTATGGGTTTCCCCATAGAATTCGTCCACTCCTTAATTTAAGACAATCCATGGCCCAAATTACAATTATCTTATAATTACAATTCCAGTCCCTTAAGTTTAATTAATCTCTTTTAGTCACAAAACTAATTACCGATTAATTATTGACTAATATTAATTAAACAATATGATTTCTCCTTTAATATATTATTCTCATAATATATTAATAAATCATATTTAATCCTTTCTCTCCATAATTCATTCTATCAAGTTGCTTTAGTGAAGGCAACCCAAAAGCACCATGTACCATCGGGTCAAGTACATACCAAAATAGTTATGGACTTAGACACTAATCCAACAGTCTCCCACTTGGATAAGTCTAATAACTATTCTGCGTATGACTTCTGATCCTGATCTGCAATCGTAGCTTTCCAAAGCCGCTGTCAACTCGGATCCTATCAGATACGCGTATCCTTTAGATAAGGGATCATATATTCCTCCATTGTAGATATCATATGAGATATTATTTCAAATCATTCTCTTTGTACTATATCTCGATTCCCGATTTATGACGACTGATTGATTGAACAAATCAAATTAGCCCTAGCCCGGCCGAGCATTTACGTTTGTCATCACAAAATCATCGAGGGGCCCAAAGATATCGCTTTTATCCTACTTTGGATAAAAGGAACCGATAAACTTTGATACAATGCTTGCTTGTACTCACTCACCGAATCACACACAACAATATGTTTTATAACACCAAGTTACTAGTGCGTTTACATATTATCAATGTGCAACCGATTTGCAAGATAAAACTCACACATCTCGGTTTCAAGAATATAAGATGTTATCGTCTCACCAATCACTAATGATACAATTCATGGAGTGATCCAAGTGAGTGTGGGTTTAATCAATTGCTCAAATTCATATTCATAAGCACTCATGAACGTTGCAGTAAACATTTGCTTATGTCTAATACTCTTTTAGACATTCCACACACCAATTCATGACAGTCTTTATTCATATCTACTTCCAACATATGAACGACTGTGGCCCGTTCGAATAATTTGACTGTTCTTAACCAATTAAATTATTCAGGAAGTCAAAACATGCAAAGTGAAACACAAGAATAATACTAATCCCATATGGCCTCAAACCTTTGAGCATAAATAAAACACCTTTTATTTATCACCATATCGATTACTCATTATTTGTCGTTTCGGATAATCAACTTCTTACTTGAATTATTACACTTGTCCCATGCTCTTAGCATGCACACAATGTTTACCTATGGTTCTTACTTTTGTGAAATAGATCAAATTGAACACATTTCCAATCATTCTCATTTCACAACTCCAAATCCTTTTTCATAAGTGTGAGAATATCAAATTCTTGTTACTTATAAAATATGCTAGATTCTAACATTCTATGCAATGATCCTTTCGTAATGTCACTGCACCAAAGTCACAAAGACTATTTCCAATGATATTACAAAGTCCTCTATCGGAGATTGTTACAAGACAATTCCATAGACATGATGTCTCTCATTCAAAGTACATTCTTTGAACATCCTTTTGCATAAAAGTTTCTAATCTAGTCATAGATTTTCAATATTCAATTCCCAATATGGACACGTTTCCATATTTTCCATATGACAACTTATTCTTAATAGAATCTTATCTATTCATAATAATGTCGATGTGGTCCATCCAATATGGAAACATTTCCATATTTCCAATACTATACTTCCAACTACTCACAAGCGACCAATCCTCGGCGAACATTGGATTGTCCTTTGATAGTTGTTTAATTATCTTACTCAAAACCGATTCTTGTCCTTTTTCCCTCTAAATGCGCTAGACATATGGAAAATTTTAGAATGGTCAAATATTATAGCATTTGCAATCGATCCAATACCCGAAGCGTATGGGACACGATGCAAAATGTCTTACATAAAGATTTGATACTTCATCAATCTTCTGCCATAATATTGTATTTGCTATGTTCTCAAAATTCGAATTGTAAAGAGGAATGCCGTAATCATAATCGAAAATTTAAGAACACACTATGTTTCTTTTGATGGGTTTTAGTCATAAGACATCCTAAGTGCTCATACAAACCCTAATGCTTGGATCTAGGTTTCTCTATTGTACATGCTTGTTATCCAAGACTATAAACCCTAATTCTAGCATATGGAATCCGATATTAACATATAATTAGGTTTATGATATTACCTTGATTGTTATGTAGCAATAACAATCCCAATTCCTCCTTGAATTGACTTTGGAAGGCTTAGAGTCACAAGTGTCACTCCTCTAATGGCTTACAAACACCATAAGCAAGTGGAGAAGGTATAAAGAGAGAGGAGAGAGGTAGAAATTCGTCCTTAGATGCTCTAGGGATCAAGTGCACGAAATCCTAAGGCCTTAGGGGTCTTTATATAGGGTTGGGATTAGGGTTTCAGTCCTTATCCTTATCTAGTTACTTGCCCATCAAGCAACCATAAGATAAGCCTTGAAAATCCCTATCTCTTGGACCTTGGACGATTTTAAGGATATCCTTATCCTTGAATTCGTCCATCCTTTAACAAGGATAACCATTGCCCTATTTTGCAACTATCACATAATTACAATTCAACCCCTCTAGTTTAATTAATTACATTTGATCACAAAATTAATTCTTAATTAATTATTGACGAATATTAATTAAACAAATATGATTTCTCCTTTAATATATTATTCTTATAACATATTAATAAATCATAATAACCTCTCTCTTTATTTATTTCTCCAATCAAGTTGCTTTGGTGAAGGCAACCCAAAAGGACCATGCACCATCGGGTCAAGTACATACCAAAATAGTTATGGACTTAGACATTAATCCAATATTCTCCCACTTGGATAAGTCTAATAACTATTATGCGTATGACTTCGGATCCTGATCTACAATCGTAACTTTCCAAAGCCGCTGTCAACTCTGATCCTATCAGATACGCGTGTCCTTAAGATAAGGGATCATATATTCCTCCATTCTAGATATCATATGAGATATGATTTCAAATCATTCTCTTTGTACTATATCTCGATTCCCAATTTATGACGACTGACTAATTGAACAAATCAAATTAGCCCTAGCCCGGCTGAGCATTTACGTTTGTCATCACAAAATCATCGAGGGGCCCAAAAGATATCGCTTTTATCCTACCTTGGATAAAAGGAATGGATAAACTTTGATACAATGCTTGCTTGCACTCACGCACCGAATCACACATAACAATATGTTTTATAACACCAAGTTACTAGTGCGTTTACATATTATCAATGTGAAACTGATTCGCAAGATACAACTCACACATCTCGGTTTCAAGAATATAAGATGTTATCGTCTCACCAATCACTCGTGATACAATTCATGGAGTGATCCAAGTGAGCGTGGGTTTAATACAATGCTCAAATTCATATTCATAAGCACTCATGAACGTTGCAGCAAACATTTGCTTATGTCTAATGTTCTTTAGACAATCCACACACCAATTCACGACAGTATTCATTCATATCTACTTCCAACATATGAACGACTGTGGCCCGTTCGAATAATTCGATTATTCTTAATAAACTCAATTATTCTGGAAGTCAAAACATGCAAATGTGAAACACAAGAATAATACTAATCCCATATGGCCTCAAACCTTTGAGTATAAATAAAACGCCTTTTATTTATCACCATATTGATTACTCATTATTTGTCGTTTCGGGTAATCAACTTCTTACTTGAATTATTACACTTGTCCCATGCTCCTAGCATGCACACAATGTTTACCTATGGTTCTTACTTTGTGAAATAGACCAAATTGAGCACATTTCCAATCATTCTCATTTCACAACTCCAAATCCTTTTTCATAAGTGAAAGAATATCAAATTCTTGCTACTTATAGAATATGCTAGATTCTAACATTTTATGCAATTGTCCTTTCGTAATGTCACTGCTCAAAAGTCACAAAGACTATTGCCAATGATATTACAAAGTCCTCTATCAGAGATTGTTACAAGACAATTCCATAGACGTGATGTCTCTCACTCAAAGTACATTCCTTTGAACATCCTTTTGCATAGAAGTTTCTAATCTAGTCATAGATTTCTCAATATTCAATTCCCAATATGGACACACTTCCATATGTTCCATATGACAACTCATTCTTAATAGAATGTTTTCTATTCATAATAGAGTCGATATGGTCCATCCAATATGGAAAGATTTCCATATTTTCCAATACTATACTTCCAACTACTCACAAGCGACAAATCCTCGTCGAACTTTGGGTTGTCCTTTGATAGTTGTTTAATTGTTTTAGTCAAAACCAATTCTAGTCCCTTTTCCCTCTAAATGCGCTAGACATTTGAAAAATTTTAGAATGGTCAATCACTAAAGCATTTGCAATCGATCCTATACCCGAAGCGTATGGGACACGACGCATAATGTTTTATTTGCTATGTTCTCAAAATTCGAATTGTGAAGAGGAATGCCGTAATCATAATCGAAATTTTAAGAACACACTATGTACCCTTGACTAAATTTATTAAAATTTCTCAACCTAAACCTTTAGATTTGAAATGAAGCATAATATTTCTCTCCCTTAATTATAGCAAAACAACTATTCCATCCTTACGACTTTGTACAGAATGACTCTTGTTTTTTATAATTAATATTGCCAACTTGCAATACGTGCCTTAATAATCATATAATCATAACATCTATGCTCCCACTATCTTGATGATTATTATAAAACATAACACTTATGCTCCCACTAGCTTCGACATGTATTCATAAACATCTTAACTTTCAGAAAAACAATGCTTATTGAATTTCTTAAGTTCATGTTTCTCATACTTAGTGCTTTGATAATCTTTTATCAAGGCTTCTTGAACTTATACACCTTTTCCTTCGATAGTTCATATGTGTGTCTAAACACTTAAGACTAATTGCCAAACCTCACAATTCAAATTATGGAAAGGGATACCGTAACCATAATCGAATTCGAGAATGCAATTTTACAATCACTATCTTCTTAAATCTTTCTTAGTGAAAGCATTTCCTCACAATCATTTTCATGAAGGAGGAAATCTTATGACACTTAGATTTAAACGGTGTATTTGTTCCTATCCATGTGAATTTGTTAAAACCAAAGTTTACGACAAATTCAAACTCATATGGATCGAACTTTCTTGATCTCGATTTCTTGCCTTTATGGTAGCACAGCTGCCCACCATGTCTTCCAAGTAGTTAAGCGGCTCACCTTTTCTTATCAATGTACTTTCCATTGATCAAGGTCCTTGCCTTTTATGCATTCAAATGAGAACTCATAGAACTCATATGCATAATTAACTCAATTGGAACGGCATAGAAACAAAATGATGTCAACACGATAGGTCGTAAACCTCAACTCGTGTGCTAGTGATGATTGATAAGGTCTATTTGATTTGTTCTTGAAACTTTTCAAGACCATTAAGACTCCCACTGATTCCTTGACATATAGGATCCTTTTGTCAATAAACATTTCTTGACAAACATATATTCAAGAGTTAGTGTAGCTTTTATCAAGACTCTTCATAAATTGGTTCTAGTTGGTCTTTGTGACAACCCGAAATTTCCATTTGTACGAACAATATCTATTCAATAGAAGCAAGTCCAGTTTCAGTGATTTTCAGACTTTTCCGAACAAGTTTGTGTACATTAGGGATTACGTTTCAGGAGATATCAGGAGAGTGGATGCTCCCGGAATTGTGAAACTTGAACATTGCAAGTTTCATAATGTCTTAGTCCAATCTCCGGAATAAAAATATTTTCTGCCAAAATATTTCAGGACTATAAATAAATTTCTGAATTTAATTAATTCATTATTCACAATTCCAACTAGAGAAAAGCCATTTTCCCTCTGACGGATCTTCGGGTTTTCATCCCAGATTGTGAGTCTACTTCCCTAGATGTGTTTTAATACTTGTTATATGCTTTATAACATTAATTACATGCCTAAAATGCAAGATCCGAGAGCTTACGGCCCAAGAACGTTCTTGGGGTGTAAACTCCAAAACATGGCCTAAAAGCTTCCTAGTCCCGATTCCTTGTTAGACAACTAGTTTAGGACTTATTGTAGGATCTTTTGAGGCTAGAAATCATCCAAGATCATAAGGCTTTTGGAGTTTACGGCCCAAGAGTTCTTGGACCGTAAACACCATTCCAAGGGGCCAAAGTGAGCCCTAAATCACCCCTAAGGCTTAAGGCATTTACCCTCTAATGCTTGTAGCTAATTTGGACACCAAAACACTTCAAAATCATATAGTTTTAGGATTTTACGGCCAAGGACATGCTCTTGGGCTGTAAACCCCTTTTTCAAGGGCAAAGTGTACCCTAAACACCCCTAAGGCTTTAAGACAATTACCCTTTAATACTTAGGACTTGAATGGGGAATAAATTGCATCAAAATCATCCTTTAAAGGGAGTTTATGGCCAAGGAACATCACTTGGGCCGTAAACTCCAAGTAAAGGCACAAATGTGTGCCTAATGTCCCCTTTAGCCTTAGACAAAAACAATGATGCTATCCTACATGTGCAAATGACTTAAAAGAATTAAAACCAACACCCCATAGGAGTTTACGGCCGTAAACTCTAGGGGATATGGTCTTTAGGCCGTAAACTCCTCTATGGAGCATTCTAGGGCCTTAAACTACTTCAAGGATTATTCCAACAATGCTAGGCTTATTCTAGGATTAATATAGCACCTTTAAACACCCAAAACCACCAAGTGAGGAGTTCACGGCCGTAAACTCAATGGTTCACGTCCGTAAACTCCAAAGTTGGGGTTTTTTGGGTGGTAAGCTCATATACAAGGTCATTGGTGCATTAAACCCCTTTTGCCTTGTCCGGTATCGACTTAGATGCAACCCTTAGGACCTATAACATTTATACAAAGTGTTTTCATCTTCCTAAGTGTCCCAACTTATTTTATTAAGTTATTATTTGGCTAATTAGTTATATATATGCTTATTATATGATATCTAGGCTCGTGCGTGTAAACAAGTCTCCGTTTGCCACCTAGCGCGGTATCCGACACTGCAATTCAAACAGCTCACCACCAGTGAGTTCATACCCCTTTAATCAACCTTTGAAATGATTTTAAATGTTTTAAATACTTTATGGGGGGGGGGGGGAATACAAGTCAAACACTCATAGTTATTGCTTCAATCACATGTGATTGCATTTAATCACATGTGATTAACAACTAGGAAACCAATGATTTTATCACCGTTCAAACTGTCTATCAAACTGTTTTACTTCAAAATGTCCTACAAACTCTTTTACTTTTCAAACTCATTTACAACTGTGATTCAAACAAATGTTCCTTATACTTAAACTGTTTTATCAAACTTATGCCTTCAAATTGTTTTATAGATTGACATCAAGTCGATCTTTTCTTGAAATAATATTTATGGTTCAAATGTCTTATAAAAACTTATTTATTCTTATACTTCTTATAAATTGCATGTCCATATATGTATAGATGTATAAATAATGTTTAAAGGGATTAGGAAGGCCGTCCGCCCTATTTCCTTTTTCTCGATTTGGATGTGGTCTGGTGGGATTTCGGGTGACCATCCAAAGGTCGTTTCAATATTAATTATATATCAAATGTACATATATAGACATAAAAGTACTTCCATATTCATACGTACTAGACACATCATTAGTAAGTTACCATCGGGGTAACACAGGATCATACATATACAACTATACTAAGAGAACATATACAACTATACTATGAAAACATATACAACTATACTACGAGAACACATACAACTATACTACGAGAACACATACAACTATACTATGAGAACATATATAACTATACTAGGAGGAGAACATATACAACTATACTAGAACGAGAAACATTACATTACATATACTAGAATACTTAAATTACTATGATTTAAATCGGAGCATGACTTAACTGTCATGACTCGAGTTGTGGCCAGAGTCTCTTGGAGGGGGAGCGTGAGTTTGCGTATAGATCTATGCTGGATTGACAATCCTACACCTTGCTGCTAGCTACAGCCAGACCTGCAGGTCTGCGGGTGCCAAACGGCATTTTCTTTATTACGACCATTCATTATGTCGTTACTAGTTGATAGTATGGTGCAATTTATCACATAATGCCTTAATATAAATCCGGTTTAAGGTAGTTAGTACAGCAGTAGTTCCTATAATAAAAAACTACAGTACTACAATGATTTACCCATTACATATTTTAGTGATAACCTCACTTAAACATTAATGTACAAACTATATTTTGTTAAATGATAGTTACACTTGGGATATTACACACTTTTACAACAAACGAGCGTACAAAACAGTTAAGCCTTGGTAGAAGGCTACTTTAATAGAAAATATAGGTTTTTCTGAGAGATTCAAACTTTTACAAAACACTTACATACATTTTACAACTTATACTTCGACAGGTTCAAACATTTTGATAACAAACATCGACACTAAAATACTTATGAACTCACCAGCTTAAAGCTGATAAACTCTTACAAAATAACTTGTATTCTCAGGTCATCAGTAGACAGGTACCGAGGCCAGCTTTTGAGAAGATGGAGCGCATTCAAGACTCATCGTATTATTATTTTGATTTACATTATATTTTGGTGTCTAAAACTGTACAGAACACACTTGTATTAACATTATATATTTAATGCAATGGATGATGTTGTTTGCTTATTTACATTTACTGTGTTGTGATGCTTTACATGACGTCCTCCGCCCCAGAACGTTTCCGCCGTTCTTGGTTTTGGGGTGTGACAGATTGGTATCAGAGCATTGTTTATAGTGAATCAAGTATATCAACCCATAAAAGATATACTAAACTATAAACCCATTAGGGATTAAAGCACTCTGACCAAGAGTCTATACTTTAAATATTAAAATATTTAATTAAGTATACTAGTCTGCATTCATACTAAAATCAGTGTCACAATGACAAGAACAAAAGTATTACGATTGTTAAATATCACAAGTGAGCTCGGGGATGTATGGTCAGTCCTGGGAATGGCATAGCCTGATCAACTATGCTGGTCCTAGGAGTGATTAGCATATGCCCTAGAATGGTTGTGATATGTTAACAAGTCTAAAAACTTACCAACAATACCACAAGAAGATCAGTAGAACTTAAACTTAAAATACTATAGGTGTATTTTGTACTACTAGTTACATGTATACTATATTCTTATACCTCTCTTCTCGCATAGATTTAAATGGTTGGATTCCATCACGGTGACCCGTACATTCCAAATGAAGGCAATGTCGGGTGGATCGATGAAGAGCCCGAAGATGAGCATCCAATCCCTTTGGATGATCACCTCGCAGAAGGCTTTTCTGATGGATCCGACTCCGAGCCCAAAGTCAACAACCTACCGCTTGTAGGTCAAGCCCCGAACAACAACCCTCGACCAGCTTTTCCAGGTCCTACTCCCATGTGGGCAAACAACTTGAATCGTTGGAGTGATGAACAGGGTCAACCCTTACCCTACTTTGGAGACCGAAGCTTCTACAACGTCAGCGATGGTGGCTCTGCTGACTGAGCTCTGCCTGTCATTATCCGCAGAATAGCTCGTAATGTCGAGCAAGGTCGACCAGCCATTGACCGGGTCATGGAGATTGATGCCAACTCAGGTGTCAACACAGTCCACATCCGCCGTCTTGAAGAAGACATGGAACGGACCCGGAGAACCAATGAAACCCTGCAGCAGCAGATGGCTGTCTCACGAGCTGAAATCTTGGAACTTCGAGCTCGTCAGAGGGCTCAGGATCGACACCTTCAAGAGGTGTTTCGTCAAGTGTCCGACCTCAGGGCTCGCCCGAGAAATTCCCATCGCCGTTAGTTGATGTCTAGTACGTCTCTGTCTTTTGGTTCAGGAATAGCCTTTAACATCTGTGCTCTAAGTAGCACTTGTCTGTAAAATATTCCTAACTTTCAGTACTCTAATTAGGAATCTAAGAACTATAAATCTTATCTGTTTGGTATGATGTAAGACCTACTGTTAGGTCGATTTTCCCTGAACTTATTTCATCAGTAATACCAGTAGTATTGAAATCTATCTAATCTGTGGGAAAAATCTGTACACTTGTGTTTTCCTACTAATATTTCTTATTGTGATTTCAAACACTCATTCAACAGTTGGGCTATGGTTAGTTAGTCCATGTGTCACTCACACGTTGCTTACAAATTGATTCTTACCATCTTTCTTATCTTTATAAACTTATAGCTGAAAGATGCCGCCTCGCAAATCTCCCAGGAATAACCCGGCACCACCACCTCCTCCGCCTCCGGTCATCGATACTGCAGCCCTGAATGTTGCCGTAGCCGCAGCAGTGGCGACTGCCATGGCTCAGTATCATTCAACTGATGCCAACAGAGGTGGAACCCCTATGGAATCAACCCCGGTTGAAACCCCTGTGCGCTCGAGAGAGTACTCATACAAGGATTTCACAAATTGCAAACCGAAGCCTTTCTATGGCACCGGTGGAGTCATTGCCCTCTCGCAATGGCTTGAGAAGACTGAATTAGTCTTCGAAATCTGTTCATGCCCTGCGGCGAGTAAAGTCAAGTACGCCGCATGCACCTTTGAGGGAAAGGCCCTAACGTGGTGGAACGGCCACGTTAAAGCACTAACTCTAGTCATAGCCAACGACATAGGCTGGGAAACGATGAAAGACCTCATGATGGAGGAATACTAACCGAGGGGCGAAGTCCAGAAACTGGAACAGGAACTCTGGAACCTGACCATGAAGGGCACCAATGTGATCACTTACACTGCCCGATTTAGCGAACTGGTGGCCCTCTGCCCCAATATGGTTCCCACTGAGGGGAAAAAGATCGAACGGTACATATGGGGGCTAGTGCCTCCGTATCAAGGGAATGTCTTAGCATCGAACCCCGCTACCTTCGACAGTGCCAAGCGATTGGCACAAAGACTCATTGACCATGGAGTCAAGACCCCTACAACCACAACCACCCTAGCCATCCCAGAACCCTCCAAACCCGCTGACACTAAGCGGAAATTCTGGGATGAGAAGAAGAAACAGCGGGCTGCCAAAAGGCAGCAAATCGTGGCAGTACATGCCGCGGTAACCCCTACTACTGTTACTGCTCTGATGAAGCAGTATGCTGGAAGTTTACCGAAGTGCAACAAATGCAACTTCCACCACAACGGCCCCTGCCGTGAAATGCAGTGCTCTAACTGCAACAGGAAAGGACACACTGTCCATTTCTGTAAATTCCCGACACAACCTATCAACCAAGTCCCTGGCTCTGGCGCGAGCCCAACTTGCTATGGATGTGGCGAAGCAGGCCACTTTAAGAGGGACTGCCCCAAAGCGAGGAATGCTGGAGGAGCAGGGAGGGTACTAGCTATAGGCCACGGGGAAGCAGTTGCTGACCCGACCGTGGTGACTGGTACGTTCCTCCTCGATAACTCCTATGCATGCATTCTATTCGATAGTGGAGCGGAGCGAAGCTTCGTAAACCATAAATTTGTTCGCATGCTTAATTAACCACCACACGCACTCAAAGAACTATTCACAGTAGAAATGGCTAATGGAAAAACAGAAAGTACGAGTAGCATATACTTAGGTTGTACCCTAACTCTAGATAACCATTCATTCCCAATCGACCTCATGCCAGTCTCAAGAAAAAGTTTTGACATTATCATTGGCATGGATTGGTTAAGCCTTCATCGCGCCGACATCATGTGCTACGAGAAAGCAGTCTGTCTAAACCTTCCGTCTAACGAAACTCTTATAGTCTACGGCGACAAACCCGGCGCAAGTCTTCGTATTATATCAAGTATTCAAGCACAAAAGTATCTGCGTAAGGAATACCATGCATTCCTTGCTCACGTCGTCGACACGAGCCTCGAAACGAAAGAACTAAAGAACATCCCAGTAGTGAGCGACTTCCCCGACATTTTCCCAGAAGAACTACCCGGGTTACCTCCGCAAAGACAGGTCGAGTTCAGAATCGACTTAGTCCCAGGAGCTACCCCAGTAGCCAAGTCGCCCTACCGTTTAGCACTAGCTGAGATGCAGGAACTCTATGGTCAACTTAACGAACTGCTCAGCAAGGGCTTTATAAGACCGAGTTTCTCACCTTGGGGAGCACCGGTCTTGTTCGTTAAGAAGAAAGACGGATCATTTCGTATGTGTATTGACTACAGAGAACTCAACAAACTGACGGTCAAGAATCGTTACCCTCTGCCTCACATAGATGATCTATTCGACCAACTGCAAGGGGCGAACTATTTTTATAAGATTGATCTGAGATCCGGATATCACCAGTTACGAGTGCTAGAGGAGGATGTGCCGAAGACAGCCTTCCGAACTCGTTACGGACATTACGAGTTCGTGGTGATGCCATTCGGATTGACCAATGCGCCTGCAGTCTTCATGGATCTGATGAATAGGGTATGCCGGCCTTACTTGGATCAGTTCGTCATCGTTTTCATTGACGACATCCTGATCTACTCCCGAAGTAAGAAAGAGTACGACGATCACCTGCGACAAGTTCTAGAGACATTACGAAAAGAGAAGCTTTATGCGAAGTTCTCGAAATGTGAATTTTGGATCCGAAGAGTCGAATTCTTAGGACACGTGGTAAGCGAAGAGGGAATCCACGTGGACCCATCCAAAATAAAAGCCATTGAGAACTGGTCAGCGCCAAAGACGCCTACTGAAATTCGCCAATTTCTAGGTCTCGCTGGCTACTACCGCAGATTCATTCAGAACTTCTCTCGAATAGCGAAACCTCTTACGAACCTGACCCAGAAAGGCGTGGCCTTTGACTGGGAAGAGAAACAAGAGAGAGCGTTCCAAACGCTCAAACGAGCCTTGTGCACCGCACCAATACTATCCCTTCCCGAAGGAATAGAAGACTTCGTAGTCTATTGTGATGCATCAAATCAAGGACTCGGATGTGTCCTGATGCAGCGAGGTAAGGTCATCGCCTACACCTCGAGACAGTTGAAGACACACGAGGTTA
Organism: Lactuca sativa; assembly: GCF_002870075.4. Taxonomy (NCBI): domain Eukaryota; kingdom Viridiplantae; phylum Streptophyta; class Magnoliopsida; order Asterales; family Asteraceae; genus Lactuca; species Lactuca sativa. The sequence continues at coordinate 8,323,985 of NC_056623.2, read as the reverse complement.
ACTACACGACCCACGATCTTGAACTAGGAGCAGTAGTGTTTGCTCTGAAGATCTGGAGACATTACTTGTATGGAACGAAGAGCACTATCTTTACCGACCACAAGAGTTTACAACACATTTTCGATCAGAAGGAGCTCAACATGAGACAACGACGGTGGGTCAAGCTACTCAGTGACTACGAATGCGATATTCGTTATCATCCGGGTAAATCCAACGTAGTAGCAGACGCCCTAAGTCAGAAAGAATATTCTAGTCGCAAAGTCAAGTCATTGTCAATAACAATCCATTCACACTTGTCTAAGCAAATTCAGGCGGCTCAACTTGAAGCCATGAAACCTGAAAATGTGACGAGTGAATCCCTTAGAGGAATGGACAAGAATTTAGAAGCCAAGGGTGACGGAGCCTTATATTTCATGAACCGGATCTGGACACCGAAATATGGTGGTTTCCGAGACTTGGTCATAACCGAGGCGCACAACACTCGGTATTCCGTCCACCCAATTTCAGAGGAGATGTATCTGGATCTTAAAAAGCTATACTGGTGGCCTAATATGAAAGCAGAGATTGCTACCTTCGTAAGTAAATGCCTTACTTGCGCAAAGGTTAAGGTCGAGTACCAGAAGCCCTCTGGTTTATTGCAACAACCAGAGATCCCAGAATGGAAGTGGGAGCGGATCACTATGGATTTCATAACCAAGTTGCCCAAGACAACAGGTGGACTTGATACCATATGGGTCATCGTCGATAGATTGACCAAGTCTGCACACTTCCTGCCTATCAAAGAAACTAACAAGATGGAGAAACTTACGAGAACATACATTAGGGAAATCGTACGGCTTCATGGTGTACCTATGTCCATTATCTCCGATAGAGATAGTAGGTTCACCTCAAGATTTTGGCAATCACTACAACATTCCCTAGGAACAAGACTGGACATAAGCACAGCCTACCATCCTCAGACCGACGGACAGAGAGAGAGGACCATCCAAACACTGGAAGATATGTTGCGAGCCTGCGTGATTGACTCCGGGAAGGCATGGGATACTCATTTACCCCTTGTCGAGTTTTCCTATAATAACAGTTATCACACGAGCATCAAGGCTGCTCCATTCGAAGCTCTCTACGGCCGAAAGTGCAGATCCCCTCTGTGTTGGGCTGAGGTGGGTGATACCCAATTAGCCAGGGGGCAAGCTTCCGACAGTACTCTCACCGGTCCGGATATCATTCGGGAAATGACAGAGAAAATCGTTCAGGTCCGTGAACGATTGAAAGCCTCTAGAGACCGACAGAAGAGCTATGCTGATAAACAAAGAAAACCTTTGGAATTTTAGGTGGGAGACCGAGTCCTTCTCAAAGTCTCACCCTGGACGGGCTTGATATGCTTCGGCAAGCGTGGGAAGCTTAATCCGAGGTACATAGGGACATTCGAGATTCTTGCAAGAGTCGGCCCTGTAGCTTACAAACTCGACCTACCCGACACACTTCGTAACGTACATTCTACATTCCACGTATCTAACTTGAAAAAGTGTCTGTCCGACGAGACTCTTGTAATCCCACTCGACGAGATCGAGATCAACGAGAGCCTCAACTTCGTGGAAGAACCTGTAGAGATCATGGACCGTGAGGTCAAGCAGACAAAGCAAAGCCGTATCCCTATCGTGAAGGTTCGCTGGAACGCCAAGCGAGGACCGGAATTCACTTGGGAACGCAAGTATCAGATGAAACAGAAATACCCTCATCTTTTCGCTTAATTAATTGTAACTCCTTATTTGCTTAAATTCTAATTTCGGGACGAAATTCCTTCTAACGGGGGGATGATGTGACAACCTGAAATTTCCATTTGTACGAACAATATCTATTCAATAGAAGCCAGTCCAGTTTCAGTGATTTTCAGACTTTTCCGAACAAGTTTGTGTACATTAGGGATTACGTTTCAGGAGATATCAGGAGAGTGGATGCTCCTGGAATTGTGAAACTTGAACATTCCAAGTTTCATAATGTCTTAGTCCAATCTCCGGAATAAAAGTATTTTTTGCCAAAATATTTCAGGACTATAAATAGATTTCTGAATTTAATTAATTCATTATTCACAATTCCAACTAGAGAAAAGCCATTTTCTCTCTGACGGATCTTCGGGTTTTCATCCCAGATTGTGAGTCTACTTCCCTAGATGTGTTTTAATACTTGTTATATGCTTTATAACATTAATTACATGCCTAAAATGCAAGATCCGGGAGCTTACGGCCCAAGAACGTTCTTGGGGTGTAAACTCCAAAACATGGCCTAAAAGCTTCCTAGTCCCGATTCCTTGTTAGACAACTAGTTTAGGACTTATTGTAGGATCTTTTGAGGCTAGAAATCATCCAAGATCATAAGGCTTTTGGAGTTTACGGCCCAAGAGTTCTTGGACCGTAAACACCATTCCAAGGGGCCAAAGTGAGCCCTAAATCACCCTTAAGGCTTAAGGCATTTACCCTCTAATGCTTGTAGCTAATTTGGACACCAAAACACTTCAAAATCATATAGTTTTAGGAGTTTACGGCCAAAGACATGCTCTTGGGCCGTAAACCCCTTTTTCAAGGGCAAAGTGTACCCTAAACACCCCTAAGGCTTTAAGACAATTACCCTTTAATACTTAGGACTTGAATGGGGAATAAATTGCATCAAAATCATCCTTTAAAGGGAGTTTACGGCCAAGGAACATCACTTGGGCCGTAAACTCCAAGTAAAGGCACAAATGTGTGCCTAATGTCCCCTTTAGCCTTAAACAAAAACATAAAAGTTATCCTACATATGCAAGTGACTTAAAAGAATTAAAACCAACACCCCATCGGAGTTTACGGCCGTAAACTCTAGGGGATATGGTCTTTAGGCCGTAGACTCCTCTATGGAGCATTCTAGGGCCTTAAACTACTTCAAGGATTATTCCAACAATGCTAGGCTTATTCTAGGATTAATATAGCACCTTTAAACACCCAAAACCACCAAGTGAGGAGTTCACGTCCGTAAACTCCAAAGGTGGGGTTTGTTGGGTGGTAAGCTCATATACAAGGTCATTGGTGCATTAAACCCCTTTTGCCTTGTCCGGTATCGACTTAGATGCAACCCTTAGGACCTATAACATTTATACAAAGTGTTTTCATGTTCCTAAGTGTCCCAACTTATTATATTAAGTTATTATTTGGCTAATTAGTTATATATATGTTTATTATATGATAACTAGGCTCGTGCGTGTAAACAAGTCTCCGTTTGCCACCTAGCGCGGTATCCGACACTGCAATTTAAACAGCTCACCACCAGTGAGTTCATACCCCTTTAATCAACCTTTGAAATGATTTTAAATGTTTTAAATACTTTATGGGGGGGAGAATACAAGTCAAACACTCATAGTTATTGCTTCAGTCACATGTGATTGCATTTAATCACATGTGATTAATAAATAGGAAACCAATGATTTTATCACCGTTCAAACTGTCTATCAAACTGTTTTACTTCAACATGTCTTACAAACTCTTTTACTTTTCAAACTCATTTACAACTGTGATTCAAATAAATGTTCCTTATACTTAAACTGTTTTATCAAACTTATGCCTTTAAATTGTTTTATAGATTGACATCAAGTCGATCTTTTCTTGAAATAATATTTATGGTTCAAATGTCTTATAAAAACTTATTTATGCTTATACTTCTTATAAATTGCATGTCCATATATGTATAGATGTATAAATAATGTTTAAAGGGCTTAGGAAGGCCGTCCGCCCTATTTCCTTTTTCTCGATTTGGATGTGGTCTGGTGGGATTTCGGGTGACCATCCGAAGGTCGTTTCAATATTAATTATATATCAAATATACATATATAGACATAAAAGTACTTCCATATTCATACGTACTAGACACATCATTAGTAAGTTACCATCGGGGTAACACAGGATCATACATATACAACTATACTAAGAGAACATATACAACTATACTATGAGAAAATATACAACTATACTACGAGAACACATACAACTATACTACGAGAACACATACAACTATACTATGAGAACATATACAACTATACTAGGAGGAGAACATATACAACTATACTAGAACGAGAAACATTACATTACATATACTAGAATACTTAAATTACTGTGATTTAAATCGGAGCATGACTTAACTGTCATGACTCGAGTTGTGGCCAGAGTCTCTTGGAGGGGGAGCGTGAGTTTGCGTATAGATCTATGCTGGATTGACAATCCTACACCTTGCTGCTAGCTACAGCCGGACCTGCAGGTCTGCGAGTGCTAAACGTCATTTTCTTTATTACGACCATTCATTATGTCGTTACTAGTCGATAGTATGGTGCAATTTATCACATAATGCCTTAATATAAATCCGGTTTAAGGTAGTTAGTACTACAATGATTTACCCATTACATATTTTAGTGATAACCTCACTTAAACATTAATGTACAAACTATATTTTGTTAAATGATAGTTACACTTGGGATATTACACACTTTTACAACAAACGAGCGTACAAAACAGTTAAGCCTTGGTAGAAGGCTACTTTAATAGAAAATATAGGTTTTTCTGAGAGATTCAAACTTTTACAAAACACTTACATACATTTTACAACTTATACTTCGACAGGTTCAAACATTTTGATAACAAACATCGACACTAAAATACTTATGAACTCACCAGCTTAAAGCTGATAAACTCTTACAAAATAACTTGTATTCTCAGGTCATCAGTAGACAGGTACCGAGGCCAGCTTTTGAGAAGATGGAGCGCATTCAAGACTCATCGTATTATTATTTTGATTTACATTATATTTTGGTGTCTAAAACTGTACAGAACACACTTGTATTAACATTATATATTTAATGCAATGGATGATGTTGTTTGCTTATTTACATTTACTGTGTTGTGATGCTTTACATGACGTCCTCCGCCCCAGAACGTTTCCACCGTTCTTGGTTTTGGGGTGTAACAGTCTTTGTCTTATCCAAGACATCACAACTTTCCACATTTGATGAATGTTATAAACCTTTAATACTTTTCACTCAATGTCACAATCTTAACTTTAAGACTTGTCATTGGAACGAAGTATGATAGACTTCTTGATTTAACCATTTCTTCAATCCTTGATTACTCTTCTTAAACATACGATTGTGCTAAGATTTACTTAGAGGATCAATTGAGATATGGTTCTTAATCATTAAGACCCATCATAAAGCATAAAAGGTACTCTCCCTTCTTCTTAGAATAGAGAAACTTTTATCTTTCTGCCTACCTGATTCTTCTTATTCGTTCTACTATTGATTTAAACCTTTTTTCAATCAATCTAAAATTACACTTAATCTTGTAAGTATAATCACATTTACTAAACCTTTAGTAAATCATGACGAATATCTTTGTTAATCTTATGGTGGACTTGATCAACATGCAACTTTGTGTGCTCGATCTCCAAGTCCTTCACTTAACACTTTGTCAATGAATTTTTCTAATTATCAAATATGAGATTTCTCATTCATTGTGCAACCAAGTTACGTGATTCCAAATTTATGTCCAATTGAAACTTTAGGCGATGAGAAACTCTCCCTATTTGGTAAATTCTCGACTTTCCATAAATAACATAATAAGAACCAAATCCATTATTGCTAATATTCAAACATCATTTTTTCATACACGCCATTGCAAGGATAAAAAAAATATTATAAAATCAAAATTTATTTTATTGCAGAAAAATTTGTCCTTACAATGCAATTCATTGAAAAACTATGCTGATACATCTTTCTTAGCAATCTAATTCTAACTCTAAGTAGTAGCTCAAGAATCTAATCTTCGAGAAATGTGATCGAAATCCATTCCTTCACGGTTAGATTCTGCTCACTTCTTCCCTTAAGCTTCCTTTCTTTTCTTCGATCCTACAAAACATCAATTGTAATCTTATCACATTATGTATTAAGAATCTAGAATAGAAACTTAAAAGAGTTAGTTAATGGATTTTACCTATATTATAGCCATATGTTTTGACTCTCCCATCTCTTAGATCTCTTAGGTAAATGGGGCAGCTTCGTCTCCAATGCCCTTTCTCTTGGCAATAAAAGCAAATTGACTCTTTTGGAACATGACATGGAACTGCTTCAGACATTGCCTTTCTCTTATGATCAAACTTTTCGATCATAGCATGTCTTTCGTTGCCATTATCTATATCCATAGAGGTCTTGAAGGCAGATTCACCAATCAACTTTGCTTTTTCTATTGCGCCAAACCATTGCTGATACGGCAGCAATAAGCATATAGGTGAGATCTATGAGGGTCACGTCATGGTTCATCATATAGTACTCTCTTACGAACTCACTATACGAGTTAGGAAGTGACTGAAGAACCCAATCAACAGCCATTTCCTCACAGACAACGGATCCCAACATTCTTAACCTATCAATGTGTGACTTCATCCCTAGGACATGTGCACACACTGGCTTTCCTTCTTTATGTTTACTTGCCAAAAGGGCTTGAGTGATCTTGAACTTTTCAAGCCTTTGAACTTGTGGGTTAGGGAGAATGATTGGAGGAGGAGGAGGAAGTGAAGTATTATCTCTTGTTCCTCGATCGAATCGTGGAATATCATCTTCATGTGGAATGCTTGTTCCACGGGATTTGAGAAGACCATAGTTGTCAAACTTTGACATCTACAATACGGGAGAAAACGAATTCAAGTTAGTTGATTGAATGATTCCTTAGCAAATCACCCAAATGAGATACTAAGGCTAGGACCCAACACAATATTCTACAACTCAGGAGAGGGATGTCGTAACCCTAATTGCAGAATATTTGAAGGTTAGTGAATGACGATTCACTAATTTCCACCACGAAAAACGAAAAAGAATTTAAGTTTTAAATCTATGAAAACTCCTAGATCCTTTGATATTCATTGAACTTTCAATGGCATGTTTAAATCTCGATATGCACCTCTTGTTTGTGACTGGGATGCCGAGGATCACAAAGCGGGTGTGAATAACCATGCAAACTTACATGGTGCCCTCACATGTTACAGTCACCTATTCGATGTGTCGGTAAACCACACACGCTCCACCGAACTATGACAAACATTGAGTCACCCTTTGCTACCTTTGCTTAGAACCATTTAGTGTGCCGGTAAACCACACACGCTCCACTAACGTCTTCGCAAGGGCACAAAGTGTAATTTCATGGAATTGCATCAATTCACTTTTGCCTAAGTAACTAAGATTGGAATTTTATGAAAACATTTAGTTACTTTAGTAATTCATTATACTTATAATGGAAGGTTTTGTCCCATCCTACCCGTTCGGCTAACGACCCTCCACTAGTCAAGAGTGCGGTGGGTAAGAGTGGATACCCATTCAATCGCCATTTTATAGGCAATTTCCTTAAACACCCCTTATAGACCAGCTTCGTGAATGAGGCCTACTAACGGTAAGACTGACTTTTATTCATACATATATATAATGTTAGACTTTTAATGTTATATATAGTATACGGTGTATTTTATACTTTCAAAATATTAGGTGGTCAAATTTAACAATTATACTTTTAATTCAATTAAATTTTAAACCAAAACTTTATGGATTTATTAAACCTCTTTTAATTATACACCTTAATTAATTAATAAAACCATAAGGGTGTGATTTGAACTTTTTCAAAACTATAATAAGGTTTTAGAATTGAACATTCCTAATTAAACTTTTAATCAACTTTTAAATTCCAAAACTTGAGGGCAAGTTTTGAAACATTTCAAAACATTAGGGTTTAGAATTTAAATATACATCAAAATTAAACAATTAATCAAAATTTAAATTCCAAAACTTGAGGGCAAGTTTTGAAACTTTTCAAAACAATTTAGTTTTAATCTTTCTTAAAAAATTTCGAGTTTATGACATTTAAATTAAAAAAATTAAATATTAAAACTCTTGATTTAATAATTATCTTGAATTAGACTATTAATTTAATTATTAAATCATAAGGGATTATCTAAATCATGAGGATAATTACCATTTATACATTTAAGATATCCTAATCCCTTAAATATCTCTATAGATTTCGAAAATAAGGATAGGATAATGCAAAATCTATAATTACCATATTTAACAATTAGAGGATAATTACAAGATATGGGATAATCCAAATCCCTAAAATTTAGGATCTTATCTTGGGGAGGAGGCTAATTTCGAAAATCAAGGGATTAAAACAAACCCTAGATTTTGAAATTTAAGGGTTTAAGGAAAGGATTTGAAGATCTTATTCAAACTCTTGCAAATTAGGGTTTGCAAACCCTAATCTAGAAAAAAAAAACCTAGCCTCCTAGGGTTTATTGGCAATAAACCCTAATATGTCAAGTTCATACAATTGAATTTTTCATACATATCAAGCATCAATACAATAGAAACCAGTCTAGTCTCTGATACCACTGATGGGTTTTAGTCATAAGACATCCTATGCGCTCATACAAACCCTAATGCTTGGATCTAGGTTTCTCTATTGTACATGCTTGTTATCCAAGACTATAAACCCCAATTCTAGCATATGGAATTCGATATTAACATATAATTAGGTTTATGATATTACCTTGATTGTTATGTAGCAATAACAATCCCAATTCCTCCTTGAATTGACTTTGGAAGGCTTAGAGTCACAAGTGTCACTCCTCTAATGGCTTACAAACACCATAAGCAAGTGGAGAAGGTATAAAGAGAGAGGAGAGAGGTAGAAATTCGTCCTTAGATGCTCTAGGGATCAAGTGCACGAAATCCTAAGGCCTTAGGGGTTTTTATATAGGGTTGGGATTAGGGTTTTAGTCCTTATCCTTATCTAGTTACTTGCTCATCAAGCAACCATAAGATAAGCCTTGAAAGTCCCTATCTCTTGGACCTTGGACGATTTTAAGGATATCCTTATCCTTGAATTCGTCCATCCTTTAACAAGGATAACCATTGCCCTATTTTGCAACTATCACATAATTACAATTCAGCCCCTCTAGTTTAATTAATTACATTTGATCACAAAATTAATTCTTAATTAATTATTGACCAGTATTAATTAAACAACTATGATTTCTCCTTTAATATATTATTCTTATAACATATTAATAAATCATAATAACCTCTCTCTTTATTTATTTCTCTAATCAAGTTGCTTTGGTGAAGGCAACCCAAAAGGACCATGCACCATCAGGTCAAGTACATACCAAAATAGTTATGGACTTAGACACTAATCCAACATCTTTGACTAAGTTATTAACATTCCACAACCTAAGACTTTAGATTTGAAATGAAGCATAATATTCTCTCCCTTAATTATAGCAAAACAACTTTACAACCCTTACGACTTTGCAAGGTATAACTCTTGTTTTCTATAATTAATATTGCCAACTTGCAATACGTGCCTTAATAATCATACAATCATAACATTTATGCTCCCACTATCATGATGATTATTATAAACATAACACTTATGCTCCCACTAGCTTTGACATGTATTCAGAAACAGCTTAACTTTCAGACAAACAATACTTATTGAACTTCTTAAGTTCATGTTTCTAATACTTAGTGCTTTGATAATCTTTTATCAAGGCTTCTTGAACTTATACACCTTTTCCCTAGATAGTTTATATGTGTGTCTAAACAATTAAGACTAATTGCCAAACCTCACAACTCAAATTATGGAAAGGGATACCGTAACCATAATCGAATTCGAGAATGCAATTTTACAATCACTATCTTCTTAAAATCTTTCTTAGTGAAAGCATTTCCTCACAATCATTTTCATGAAGGAGGAAATCTTATGAAACTTAGATTTAAACGGTGTATTTGTTCCTATCCATGTGAATTTGTCAAAACCAAAGTTTACGACAAATTCAAACTCATATGGATCGAACTTTCTTGATCTCAATTTCTTGCCTTTATGGTAGCACAGCTGCCCACCATGTCTTCCAAGTAATTAAGCAGCTCACCTTTTCTTATCAATGTACTTTCCATTGATCAAGGTCCTTGCCTTTTATGCATTCAAATGAGAACTCATAGGACTCACATGCATAATTAACTCAATTGGAACGACACAGAAACAAAATAATGTCAACACGATATGTTGTAAACCTCAACTCGTGTGCTAGTGATGATCGATAAGGTCTATTTGATTTGTTCTTGAAACCTTTCAAGACCAATAAGACTCCCACTGACTCCTTGACATATAAGAATCTCTTGTCAACAACCATTTCTTGACAAACAAATATTCAAGAGTTAGTGTAGCTTTTATCAAAACACTTAATAAATGGGTCCTAGTTGGTCTTTGTCTTATCCAAGACATCACAACTTTCCACATTTTATGAATGTTATAAACCTTTCTAATTCTTGTCACTCAATGTCACAATCTTTACTCTAGGACTTGTTTTTGAACGAAGTATGATTGACTTCTTGATTTAACCGTTTCTTCAATTCTTGATTCCTCTTCTTAGACATAAAATTGTACTAAGACTCACTTAGAGGATCAATTGAGATATGGTTCTTAATCATTAAGACCCATCATAAAGCATAAAAGGTACTCTCCCTAGAAACTTTTATCTTTCTGCCTACTTGATTCTTCTTATTCGTTCTACTATTGATTTAAACCTTTTTAATCAATTCCGGATTACACTTAATCTTATAAGTGTAATCATATTTACTAAACTTTTAGTAAACCATGACGAATATCTTGTTACTCTTATGGTGAACTTGATCAACACGCCACTTTGTGTGCTCGATCTCCTAGTCCTTTACTTGACACTTTGTCAATGAATTTGTCTAATTTCCAAAATATGAAATTTCTCATTCATCGTGCAACCAAGTTGCATGATTCCAAGTTTCTGTCCAATTGAAACTTGGGTGATGAGAAACTTTCCTTATTTGGTAAATTCTTCGACATTTCCACAAATAACATAATAAGAACCAAATCCATTATTGCTAATAATAGAAACATTAAAACATTAATTTTTCATATATGCCATTGCAAGGATAAATAAACAATATAAAATCAAAATTTATTTTATTGCGGAAAAAATTTGTCCTTACAATGAAATTCATTGAAAAACTATGCTAATACATCTTTCTTAGCAATCTAATTCTAACTCTAAGTAGTAGCTCAGGAATCTAATCTTCGAGAAATGCGATCGAAATCCATTCCTTTACGGTTAGATTCTCCTCACTTCTTCCCTTAAGCTTCCTTTCTTTTCTTCGATCCTACTGAACATCAATTGTAATCTTATCACATTATGTATTAAGAATCTAGAATAGAAGCAAAAAAGAGTTAGTTAATGGATTTTACCTATATTAGAGGCATACGTTTCGACTCTCCCATCTCTTAGATCTCTTAGGTAAATGGGGCAGTTTCGTCTCCAATGCCCTTTCTTTTGGCAATAAAAGCAAATTGACTCTTTTGGAACATGACATGGAACTACTTCAGACATTGCCTTTCTCTTATGATCAAACTTTTCGATCATAGCATGTCTTTCGTTGCCATTGTCTATATCCATAGAGGTCTTGAAGGCAGATTCACCAATCAACTTTGCTTTTTCTATTGCGCCAAACCGTTGCTGATTCGGCGCGCAGTAATAAGCATATAGGTGAGATCTATAAGGGTCACGTCGCGGTTCATCATATAGTACTCTCTTACGAACTCATTATATGAGTTAGGAAGTGACTGAAGAACCCAATCAACAGCCATTTCCTCACAGAAAACGGATCCCAACATTCTTAACCTATCAATGTGTGACTTCATCCCTAGGACGTGTGCACACACCGACTTTCCTTCTTTATGTTTACTTGCCAAAAGGGCTTGAGTGATCTTGAACTTTTCAAGCCTTTGAACTTGTGGGTTAGGGAGAATAATTGGAGGAGGTGGAGGAAGTGAAGCATGATTTCTTGTTCCTCGATCGAATCGTGGAATATCATCTTTATGTGGAATGCTTGTTCCACGGGATTTGGGAAGACCATAGTTGTCGAACTTTGACATCTACAAAACGGGAGAAAACGAATTCAAGTTAGTTGTTTGATTGAGTCCTTAGTAAATCACCCAAATGAGATACTAAGGCTAGGACCCAACACAATATTCTACAACTCGGGAGAGGGATGCCGTAACCCAAATTGCAGAACATTTGAAGGTAAGTGAATGACGATTCACTAATTTCCACCATGAAAAACGAAAAAGAAATTTAAGTTCTAAATCTATGAAAACTCCTAGATCCTATGAGATTCATTGAACATTTCAATGGCATGTTTAAATCTCGATATGCCCCTCTTGTTTGTGCCTGGGATGCCGAGGATCACAAAGCGGGTATGAATAACCATGCAAACTTACATGGTGCCCTCACATGTTACAGTCACCTATTCGATGTGCCGGTAAACCACACATGCTCCACCGAACTATGACAAACATTGAGTCACCCTTTGCTACCTTTGCTTAGAACCATTTAGAGTGCCGGTAAACCACACACGTTCCACTAACGTCTTCGCAAGGGTATAAAGTGTAATTTCATGGAATTGCATCAATTCACTTTTGCCTAAGTAACTAAGATTGGGAATTTTATGAAAACATTTAGTTACTTTAATAATTGTTTATACTTATAATAGAAGGTTTCGTCCTATACTACCCGTTCGGCTAACGACCCTCCACTAGTCAAGGGTGCGCTGGGTAAGAGTGAATACCCATTCAATCGCCATTTTATAGGCAATTTCCTTAAACACCCCTTATAGACCAGCTTCGTGAATGAGGCCTACTAACGGTAAGACTGACTTTTACTCATACATATATATAATGTTAGACTTTTAATGTTATATATATAGTATAGGGTGTATTTTACACTTTTAAAATACTAGGTGGTTTAATTTAACAATTATACTTTTAATTCAATTAAATTGTTAACCTAAACTTTTATGCATTTATTAAACCTCTTTTAATTATACACCTTAATTAATTAATAAAACCATAAGGGAGTGATTTGAACTTTTCAAAACATTACTAGGGTTTTAGAATTTAACATTCCTAATTAAACTTTTAATCAACTTTTAAATTCCAAAACTTGAGGGCAAGTTTTGAAACATTTCAAAACATTAGGGTTTAGAATTTAAATATACATAAAAATTAAACAATTAATCAAATTTTTAATTCCAAAACTTGAGGGCAAATTTTGAAACCTTTTTCAAAACATTAGGGTTTCAACTATTTAAATTTCAAAACAACAAAACTTTTGGGTTCAAATTTAAACTATAAAACCTAAAGGGGAAAATATGAAACTTTTCATAACAACAAGGATCAAATAACAAATAATCTTAATTAACATTTAATCACATTATTATCCATATTTTGATTTATTTAATGATTTCTTGCAAAACAATTTACCAATTTAATCAAAATAATCAATCAATTATCACATAAGGAAACAAATATTTTATTAATTGATAAGTATCTTCAATTAGATCAAGAATATAGTCAAATATATCATAAAATCGGATTAATATTGATCTAATATGATAAGGCAATTATCCTTAAGCAAAAACAACAAGAAATCCCGGTTTTCCCTCCTTCTGACGAGCCGACTCGCCGAGTCAGGTATGGACTCGTCGAGTCAGCAAGGACTCGGCGAGTTCATCTATGGACTCGGCGAGTCCAGCCTCCAGAACCACAAAAATCGAATTTTTCAATCATACAATGCATCAATACAATAGAAACCAGTCTAGGCCCTGATACCACTGATGGGTTTTGGTCCAAAGAACATCCTATGTGCTCATACAAACCCGAATGCTTGGATCTAGGTTTCTCTATTGTACATGCAAGTTATCCAAGACTATAAACCCTAATTCTAGCATTCAAGTAATCATATTAACATGAGAATAGGTTTAAGATGTTACCTTGATTGTTATGTAGCAATAACAATCCCAAATCTCCTTGTATTGACTTTAGAAAGCTTAGAGTCACAATTGTCACTCCTCTAATGGTTCACAAACACCATAAGCAAGAGGATGAAGAGGAGAGAGGATGGAGGCTTCCCAAAAATGTCTACAAACCCTAGAGAAGTCTTCACCACGTTTTTGGGTCATAAGGGTCTAATATATAGTGAGGCTATTAGGGTTATCTAACAAGGAAACCCTAATTTGGATGCTTAAGCCCTAAGCAACCCATAGACTCCTTTAATTAAGGCTTGGACGATTTCCTTATGGGTTTCCCCATAGAATTCGTCCACTCCTTAATTTAAGACAAACCATGGTCCAAATTGCAATTACCTTATAATTACAATTCTAGTCCCTTAAGTTTAATTAATCTCTTTTAGTCACAAAACTAGTTACCAATTAATTATTGACTAATATTAATTAAACAATATGATTTCTCATTTAATATATTATTCTAATAATATACTAATAAATCATATTTAATCCTTGCTCTCCATAATTCATCCTATCAAGTTGCTTTGGTGAAGGCAACCCAAAAGGACCATGCACCATCGGGTCAAGTACATACCAAAATAGTTATGGACTTAGACACTAATCCAACAAAAATTGTTAGGCTGAAGTTCAGTTTTGTGTTGCGTCTTTTGGGCTCGAAGATTAGCCTTGTATTCTCCGGTTTGGGCCTGTCCAACCGAGAGCCTTTTATGTATTGTATATAAGTTATCGCTTGCATGCATATTAGGTTAAGATTCAAGATTTCAGTTTTAGCATTCCAGAGTTTTACGATATTGCTCTCTTGTAATCTTCCAATCCTTTACAGTTGATGTTCTTAATCGAGCTCTTCTAAGGATTTTATTTAATCATTCGACACGTTTGATTCAAGTTGTTTGTTCTTATTGTTGCGTTCTGCCTTGTTATTTATATTGTGTTCTTGCAGTTTCATATTCATATATTTGTTCAAGATCTAATCGATCTTTATAGATTAAAAGTTGTTTTAATCTCATCAATTGGTATCAGAGCAGGAGGCTGTGTAATCGATACACATCTTTTCTGTGAAAAAGATTTTCATTAGGGTTTTCCGCAATCATCGGTATTTATTGAGCCGTCATCTTAATTGACGTATCTTAGTATTTATTGTTTTGCCCTAATCTGCTTTATTACAAGTCTGATCTTTGAACAAGTTATTACGATCATTATGGACGCAACGCAATCAAACCCTATTAATATTTCCAACAGCATTGGTTCGACGACAAAGATTCCAATCTTATACACCCATGACTATGAAGTATGGGCACATCATTTTGAAGATTACGTGATTGGATCGGAGGACAATGGTTTTCTCATATGGGAAGCCATTATCAATGGACCGTTTTCTCATTCCGCGACATCCAGAGTTATTCACTACTAGAAAAACAGCCTTTTACGACGCTCATTGCGCGTCGTAAAAGGCTCAGACGACGCGCAAATGCGCGTCAAGGAAGGCCCTGTCATAAAGAGAGACGACGCGCTTTTGCGCGTCGTCTATAGACGACGCGCATTTACGACGCTCATTTACGACGCGCAATTACGACGCGCGTTTACGACACGCAATGCGTATCAAGGAAGGCCCTGTCATAAAGGAAGACGACTCGCATTCGCGTGTCGTAACCTTACGACGCGCGTGTTAATGACACGCAATGCGTATCAAGAAAGCCTCTGTCAAGAAAGGCCATGTCATAAATGAAGATGACACACATTTTTGCGTATCGTAAATTTAAATGTTTAAAAAAAATTATATATTTATTAATTTTTAAATTAGATTTGCATTTAATTTCTCATAATAGAAATAAAATACTTTTTTGATAGATTTACTAATTTTCAAATTAAATAACACATTAAAAGTCTCATAATACAAAATAAAATACCATAAACAATAAAGATAATTCATTGCACTAAGGACCATGTTAACAAAAGAATATAACATTATATACCATAAGTACCCTCAAGTAATCAATCTCTTACAATGTTACTAAAAATACCCTCAAGTAATCAATGTCTTACAAAGTTAAGAGACTAAGTTGGTATGTAATATGGCACTAAGAAGCCCAAGAATTGTTTGTGTTTTTCCTGTTCCTGGTGGATCCTACATGGACAAAAGGTAAGAATTAACATTTTCAAAGTACAATGCCTCAATAAGGAAATCAATGGTAAAAGGCAAATCTGAATAAGTACAAACTTTATACATATATACATGGAAGTATTGTAATATACAATAACAGCAACAAATACCAAATTACCCTTTGCTTACCTTTTCTTATGGCCACCCCAAAAGTGAGAATTTGATAAAAGATTTAGGTCACACATTCTCTCATCAAGCTCTGTATCCAAAAGTGAGAATTTGATAAAAGATTTAAAAAGTGGGAAAATATCAAGAATATAGAGGATAAGTTCGTGTGTCTGGTCATCACAAGTTTCTAGAACCTTCTGGACAACGTAATTTCCAAAAGGATCTTTCATCATTGTCTATAGTTTTGTTTTGCATTACAACAAACTCAGTTACCAAAAAGACAATTAATGTGTTTTTTATTTTTACAAAAAAAAAAAAGAGAGAGAGTTGCTGACCTGTAATGGCTCATTTTCATCAGTGGAACCAAGCATTTCATTTACAAGAAGTTGGCATTCATCTGGGCTTCCATAAGTTAAGCATTTCTCAAAAACATTTGAAAAGACAACATGATAATATGAGAAAAATATCATATCTTCCTTTTCATAGCACAAAAGTTGTCAGAAGTAGAAGGGGGAAGAATGTGATGAACATTTTCCGTTGTAATTGAAGCACACAGCCTCGATGACTCATTGATTGCCATCACCTTAAATAAACAAATAAAAATATGTAGAATAATATAGAAAAAATCTATATGCCACCTCCCCTGTATTCTTTTTGTAAATAATCACAAGGTTATTTTGAAGTAATTTTCAAACTATTCATAAGTTATCGTTACTTATTGTTTTATGAAACTTTATTTCAAACATTATTATTTGTAAACTTAGTAAAAAAGTTCTTTCTATATATTTATATTTTTTGTGCATAATAAATAATAAAATGGTATACTTATATTATTGATCCAATAATTAACCTCTTTGATAAACTGATACTCGTTAAACTAGACCTCCACATATTGAATAAGCAAAATAATATGATCTAATATAAAAATAGAAATAAAATGATATTTCATAAGCAATTAGGTGATGATATAGTAAGAGTAAATATGTTGTTCAAGAGATCACGAGAAGTAGGGATAAATATAGAGGTATGGCTCTCAACTTCCATTGACAGAAGGGTAAAATGGTCATTTACTCACGTTCATATAATTTATTTACAGCGCAGGTCAATCAAGGGTACTGACGATATTTTTCAAAAAGTAGTAAAAGCCCTACCTGAATCTTGTTGTTTGCAAAAATTTCCTCAACAAAAGATCTATCTTTGTTGTTTAATCCTGCATGATGTAATCCGAAACCGAATTGTAGAGTGTGACTAAGATTCTGATCAGTGTCCTGAAAAACAATCATCTGTAAAGCCTCTTCGGGCATGGAAAGAAACTGCCTTGCAAAAGAAAATAAAATATAAATTTAATGAATAAAATAGTATCTACACGAGCTGTCATTTCTAAAAAATTACTTAAAATATGTGAATGAGTTCGAATGCAGTGAGCCTTGTCTGCCGACGAGATGAAACAAAAATTAAAACTGTTTTGTTGGTGAGTGTGTAAATATGGCAGCAGAGGTTGCCTTATTCATGCTATTCATTCTTAGACAGAAGAATTTCCTTGGGTACCCTTGTAAATTGAAATGATTAATTATTAATAATTGAAATTTTCTTCTGTATTTGAGACTTTTATACATATGGAAAAGAAAGTTGACTTTCCTGTATACGAACTTCAAGAGGCGCAGGTCGTACACTTGGTTTGAAATTGTACAAACCAATCTCCTCAACTCCCAACCAGCCAGCCAGATTGAACTTGAAATTGTAACTAATGTACAAGAATGTTGACTGTTGAACTGCCTCCAGTTCTTGTCTCCATCTAAAAAGATTTGTTGATAGATTCGTCTCAAGCTCTGTTCTTCTTGTTTCAATCTACCAATCCATAAAAATAATCAGTACACACACACACACACACATATATATATATATATATATATATATATATATATATATATTATTTTTTAAATAACTCCAAGTAAAACTATTAGCAAACCTCTACTCGGGTAGCCCTACTGGCTACAAGCCTTTCTTTAAGTTCTGCTATTTCAGGATTAAGTTAACCTAGGAGAACACGAGATTTTTATATCATTGAAGATATGATAACTTGAATCAAAGATGCTGAGAACCTGTATGATGTGGAAAAAAAAAACAAATGTAGCACTTAGAAAAGGAATAAAGTGATAAATATGAATCAACGATTATACCTTCAATGTTCCTTTAACATGGACAGATATTAACAACC
The DNA here is from genome assembly GCF_002870075.4 of Lactuca sativa. Lineage (NCBI taxonomy): Eukaryota > Viridiplantae > Streptophyta > Magnoliopsida > Asterales > Asteraceae > Lactuca > Lactuca sativa. The sequence goes on along the minus strand of NC_056623.2, from coordinate 8,305,550 downwards.
TTCTCTCAGGTTTCTGCCAAAAGGAATATCATGAAAGAGATGTACACATTTTTGTATTAGTTAGAAAATTTACCTCAGAAGTTGAAGGTAAAAGACAAAAATGGCCTCATAATTTTAAGGAAATGAAACTTACCACCAGACACGAACAGCACTGAAGATCCCCTTACCATCATAAACAACAACTCCATCTTTGTTTTCAATACCAAGAGCAGAAACAGCAGCAACAAATGCTTCTTCAGATGGCAACATGTGTGGCAGCTGAATTAAAGGTTCCATATTTTCAGTTTTACTTCAAAAGAAAAACACAGAAAGGATTGAATGATAAGTGTCTCACATTAGTAGTGCGATCAGATATCCCATCTACATCAAAGAAAAGAGCACCAGGAATGTGTGCAACCTGTTAATACCCCGTTTGAATAATATCAGCAAGTGATCATACAAGTGTTCGATAAAATGCCACATACAGAAGTTCAGAAAGAAAAAATATGCACTTGATACTCTTGAAGTGGATTTCTTTGTTCATCAGGCATGTACCAGGATGCATCCAGTACCTTCATATTAGGCTCACAAAGATTGGCATGAAGCCAGTCAAGAGTATATGTGGCGTTCCTCTACTATGAAACCTTGAGGATACTGCTTTAAACAACTTAGACAGACTTAAAATCACATCTTGCTCAAGCTCAAGATGAAAGTCTGTGATTCTAAAACAAAGGAAATTGTTAGTAGTTCATAAACAATTAAGGATATTCATTTACATGTTTATAAAGTAGTGGTAGTTGAGAGCTCATAACAGAAATTCCAATGAAGGGTACGGAAACTAATAATCTTTCTTTGTAAAGAACACAAATTTCTTGCTTTTGGTCATATTCTCTTTTATCGATTAACCGTGGAGAACGTGAGATTTTTATATCATCAAATATATGATAACTAGAATCAATGATGCAGAGGACCTGTATGATAAGGAGCACTTAGAAAAAGAATAAATTGATAAATAGGAATGGTTGCATCTGAAATACAACAATTATACTTTCAATGCTCCTTCAGCATGGACAAATATTTGGTAGTTAAAACCATTTGATGGTGATTCACCAAACAAAAGTCTACAATTCAAGGTATATGAAACATTACTAGTCCCATCCTTACCCATCTTACCACCTCCATCTTTACACAGCCAAAAGATGAAAGAAATTATTGCCTACACTCACTCGAGCATTTCATCAAACATCTCATGTGCACTTGATCAATTCACCTTAAATTAAAATTGAAACTGATAGAAATCCCACCAACAAGTAGATAACATAATCTAGATCAATAAGGAAGATGTAAGTAAGGAAAAAAAATAGTTTTGTTTCTCTTGTTAGTGTGTGTCTTAAGCTGTTGAGAAGCAAAAAGAAGAAGAAAAATCAAATGATAATTACCTTCTATTTTGTTCACAGAAGCTCTCTCGCTCTCTCTCTCTCTCTCTCTCTCTCCAAAGAATGTTCCCCAATTGTGGAAATTGAATTCGATTGTAGTATTTGTAATCACCATTTTCTGTAGCAACTCATGCATCAGTTCCAGCATTGACCATAAATTGACCAGAAAAAATACTCTACTAATAAGGCAAAAAGGGGTATTAATACTAACCAGCCCACCTCACTCGTCATCATCAAAACACCACAATTTACACCCATTTCTTGCATTCCAGATTCAACAGTAATGACAAACACCTGTATTCCTAGTGACAATACGGTTAGACAGAATTAGTGAATTGTTGATAGTGTTTAAAACAATTTTATAAAAAATGAGTTAATGACATAAGATTTGGCGATTCAGGTAACAAAATACATGATAAATGATTTAGCTATGGAAATTAGTTATATACCTTAAGTAATGACCATCAACACTTGCAAGTATGACCGTTTTCCATCATTATTAGCACCTTTACAACAAAAATCATACAAATCATCAAAGAACTGTTGTTCATGGATTCCAATAACATCCAACTACAAAACCCACATAAGATATGAGGATCTAAAAAAGAAATATGTCTCAATGATGTAAACGATTTTTAGGAACTACTAAAGAGGAGTGAAAATATGTAAATGCTTTACCAAAAACTTAAGTGTGGAGATAGGATCATTGATACTTATCTTGGTGGTGGACTGTGGTATGGCCGACGACGTTATACATATCAGCGACTCCTGTTAATTGCTTTCTTCCAAGTGAGTCTCCAACGAACATCACCGCCCTCGACTTCGTTCACTGTCGGCGCCCTCAACTAAATAAGGTATCAGAGGCAAATAAGGTATCAGAGGCAAGGGATTCGACCAAAATAGGGTCGGGACGCAGTCTCCGAGACGGTGACGCTGATGAGTCGCAATCGCCGGTGAAGTGAGGCGGGCCTGATGAGGCCGCAGACCGGTGAGATGAAGTGTTGCAGTCGTACTCTAGCTCGATCGTCTGGAGAATGTTGACGTGAAAAAACCCTAGTTATCGTGTGGGGGGCTTTAGGGTTGTTTTGGGATGCTAAGGGTTTGGTTAGAGGTATCAGTAGAGGGAACAAGGGATACTGAGAGAGGATCGATCAAAAAAGGGGTTTTAATTTTTTTGGACAAAATGTTTCTTACCAATTAACAAACCCAAAATGATTCTTAACAATTATATTGTCGGAAAGTAGGGTAGAAGGGAAGAGGAGAGGATGAGGAACACTATATCTCCGGTTGTAAGCATGAGGATTCGCAGAACCCTAATTGCTAGCTCTACAACGTTCGTCTTTGGGAGCACATACAAAATCCCTAGTTGCTGGTCTCGATTTTGTGATCTTCAGGAATGAACGCGAGTTTTTAAGAAAAAAATTATAGAACAATTATATGAGTTGTCGAGGTTTATAGCAGAGATGGTATTGTGATTAGGGTTTGCTGAGAGAAGAGAAGAAGAGAACGAAGGGAGATCTGAAGCGGGGTATTTAAAAATTTTAGAATTTTAAGAGGATCTCCTCAAGAATACGCATTTTAATTAAAAAACATAAAGCGACATTCACAGAGGACGCACGTTTTAAATAAAGTGCCCTCCGTGTTTTTAAGTTTTTTTACATGAGACACCAATTTAATGGCACGTAGTAATGCGTGACGTAAATCCTTCAATTTTTTGAAGAGATGACACTTTTTTAATGTCACTCTCTTTTGCGTAACATAAATCAATGAGCGTCGTGGTTTGCGCGTCGTAAAAGGCTGTTTTTCTAGTAGTGATTAAGACGCAAAAAGAATACAACGATCTGCTCAAGGACGTGACGAATATTGCGCAGGATGAGAAAGATAAATTCCAGTGCAATATTAAGGCACTAAGGTTGATCAGATTCGCCCTTCAGTCCGACACATTCAGACTAGTCAGCTCATGCACTACGGCGAAGGAAGTGTGGGATAGACTTCGCGAACTGTATTCAACAGACAAAGATCTTGAACATTCCATCCAAACCTTGCTTCTATCTGAATTTGGTGAATTCAGGCAAGGGGCCGAAGAATCTGTGACCCAGACGTTTGATCGCTTCAATCATCTTCTCAGCAAGATGATCAAACACGACATTGAAAGGAAGCTCATCGAACAAAAGGTTACTTTCTTGAACGGACTGCGATCTGAATGGAGAGCAGTTGTTTCCACAGTCAAAGCCCATGAACAGTTTAAATCATATTCTTTGGCGAAACTGGTGGGTATTCTAAAGTCCCAAGAAAAAATTGTGGTTCAAGAGAAAAATGTTGTCTCCAGTCTTGGTTCGTTGGCCCTCCTATCTAAAAGTAAAACTGTGATGGAGGATGAAGAGCTCAATTTAGAAGAATATGACCTCTCAACTGAGGATTATGCCATGATGGTATCCAATCCTAAGACGTTCATAAAGAAAAGATTCCCCAACAACAAAAACCGAAACTGGCAGGGGAGTTACAGCTCTGAAAAGGCGAACAATGAAACGAAGGCTGAGGAGTTCAAGAAGGAACCGAAGGCAGATGGCCATTCTGGAGTAAGCTGTTTTTACTGTGGTGGCAAGAACCACTATGCTAAGGACTGTGTTCTTAAAAAGATGGCTGAAAAGGATGACGGAAAGGATGAAGAAGCCGTACTGCAGAAGAGATTGGATGAGTTGAGAAAGAAAAAGTCTACCGCTAACCCTTCTATTAATGCTCTTATTGTGCAGGGTTCGGTTAATGACGATGAGTTCGGTAGCACCGAAGTTTGGTCTACTGACTCAGAAGACGAAGAAGTGAGGAAGCCTACTCATGGAAAGGCTTATATGGCTAAGGAGGAAAGCAGTGGTGGAAAATGCTTCATGGTGTCAAGCGCATCTCAGATGAGGGGATACAATACCGATGGAGGAAGCAATGGACCGAAGGTGCAGGAAGATATGTGCTTCACGGCCAAACCACTCAGCCAACAGTTCAATGAGCTTGATGAACTGATAAAGAAGGTACAATCTGTTTTCATTTCATCTAAAGTACCATCATCCTCATATGAGAAAGAACTAAAAAACGTTAACACAAGAATTTCTCATTTAGATAGTAGCTTAACTCAAACTCGAGTCACCAATTCTAACCTGACTGATCAATTAAGCAGGGTGGCGTCGAAGAGTGAGGAGCGGCGTATGTGGATTGAGTTAAAAGAGTCGGAATTAATTAAAGTCAAAGACGAAAACATTTATTTGCAAAGAGACAATTTGAAATTGTTAAAACAACGAAATGTTTTTTGTTTAATAGCTAAACGTTTATATTCCAATATTACTCAGCTTCACTTAGACTGTGAGATAGGCAAGAAGATCCACCGTATGATTTTACCATTCCTAGAATTCAAGGAGGATGAAATTGATGCCGAAGCTTACAATTGTGAAAGTGTGATTTCGTCTGATGATGTCAACCCAACTTATCAGATTGGACTGGACAAAATTGAGTCCTTCATTAAATCCAAAGACCATAAGGACATGCTCAAAAATCTTTTGGACGAAAATGACAGACTTAAACTGAGAACCGAAACCATACAAAAGTTTGACTCTCTAAATGCCAAAGTAAGCTCAGAAAATAAAATCGATGTTGAAAATGCATCTGAGCTTAACGAGGACGAAAACATGAGTGAAATTTCTGTAGAGGATACGGTTGACTGCTCAGAATTTGTTAAAAGCGAAACTAAAAACCACAAAAATCTTATTTCTGAAAATTCAGTAGAATTCGCTAGATTGTCCCAACAAAAGTCCCCGAAATTAGTAGAAAAGGCTGTTGTGTATCAAAAGGTCAGGACCACTCCGAATCAGGTATACAAAGTGACTGGAGTAACCGAACATCAAACAGCTGAACTCACGACTATTGTTAACGAAGAAAATGCTGATGGCTGTGATGAGTTCTTCTGGGAAGCTCCTATTGACAATGGAAATGAAACCGTCGGACTATCTGAAAGAACCTCTTGGATGAAGAAAGGGAGATACATACCTGAACCCTTGAACAAGCCTGATAATTTCAGTGAACCAAGCACAAGTGGTACAAAAGATACTCCTCAAGAGGTTGATTGTTCAGCAAAAGAAGATATTCCTTCTACGCCAACAGCCCGAAGTGAAACTTCATCAGATACTCCTTCCACTTTCTCAGGGCAAACTGAATCTTCTTCAAACATTCCCTCTACACCCTCAGCTCAAAGAAAAACTCCTAAAGTTCAAAAGGAACCAGCAAAGGTGACATCAAAAGCGAAAGCGAACGTTCATCATCAACCTAAACAGATGAGGGATAAAAAGATAGAAAGGAACCTAAGATACAGGAAAAACCTTTCTGAAAGGAAACAATTCTGGCACTCCCAGAATGCATACTATTCACACAAAGACAAGAATCTGAAGTATGAAAACAATCCCGTAAGAAAGCCTGATAATTCCAACAACCGAAAGTCAAGGTTCGGTTCGCAAGAAGATACCAACCGAAAGTCAAGGTTCGGTTCGCATGAAAATACCAACCGAAACCAAAGGTTCGGTTCCAAGAACAACTCCAACCGAACTCAGAGGTTCGGCTCTGAAGTCAGACGAGAACAAGACTCAAAGGTTAAACCCACCAACGATCAAAAGCAAAAGGGTCACCTAGAGTCATCAGCAAGGAAGTCCTCCCCATCCAAATTCTCTCGTTCTAACTCTTCTCGTCATTCTACTTCTACTCATTCATCTCCATCTTGCTCTAAAGCTAATCCCACTCTTCCTCAAAAACCTCATTCATCAGCTGAACAGAAGGGAAAGCGAAAGGTCGATGAATCCAAGCCTGAGCCCACAGGAAACCAACCTAATCTTAACAAAATAAAAGTATTCACCATTAAAAAGAAAGATGAAACAACTTTAATTAAAAGAACATATCTTGTTGACATCTCTTTAACTATTCCTGTTCCCATGAAAACCTCACATGGACCCAAGAAACTTTGGGTTCCTAAATCTGCTTAATTTTTGCAGGTTATAAGTGACGAGCAGTTTGACGAAGAATGGTACATCGACAGTGGCTGCTCGCGTCACATAACAGGGAGGAAAGAGGAACTCAGGGAATACAGATCTCTTGCAAATGGTGGCAACGTTAAGTTTGGAAATAACTCTTTCGGCACCATAAAGGGGTATGGGATGATAACGAATGGTGATTTTACCATTAGGAAGGTGGCCTATGTGGACGGACTTCAACACAACCTCATCAGTGTATCTCAGCTTGTTGGAGGTACAGGTCTCAAAGTTTCATTCGATGATGAAGGTTCTGAAATCGTAGAGAAAACGACAAAGAAAGTGATTCTGAAGTCAGAGCGAAAGGGTGAAATGTTTCCGCTGAACATGAAACCCATCAAAGGAAACCCAGCAATATGTCTGTTATCAAAAGCTCAATCCGACGAAAGCTGGTTGTGGCACAGAAGACTCTCTCATCTCAATTTCAAAGATATCAACCGACTTGTCACTGGAGGTCATGTTAGGGGTCTTCCATTGCTCAAGTTTGACAGAGAGCATTTATGTGCTGCATGTGAAATGGGAAAGCAGAGTCGTCAAAGTCACCCATCCATAATTAACACAAAAGTTGTTGAACCACTCGAATTGCTTCATATCGATTTATGTGGTCCTTCATCTATTGAAAGCATCGGTGGTAGCAAGTACATTCTTGTTGTCGTTGATGACTTCTCTAGATTTACATGGGTGTTCTTTCTAAAGCTCAAATCTGAAGCGACTCAAAAGCTGAAAGTGTTTATCAAGCAAATTGAAGTCCAGCTCAAGAAGGTCGTTCGCAACATCAGGAGCGACAATGGTCTCGAATTCAAGAACAGGGAGTTTGAAGCGTTTCTTGCAGAAAAGGGAATTAGCCATAATTTCTCAGCTCCCTACACACCACAGCAGAATGGAATAGTCGAAAGACAAAACCGATCTCTGTGTGAAGCTGCCCGAACTATGTTAAGTTTCGCTTCCTTACCTCTTTATTTTTGGGCTGACGCTATTTCTGCTGCTTGTTATACACAAAACAGGTCCTATCTCAACAAGCGATTCACGCTCACACCATATGAGATATTAAACAACAGGAAGCCCAATGTGAAATTTTTCCACGTTTTTGGCTCAAGGTGTTTCATCTTTAACTCTAAAGAACACCGCAACAAGTTTGATGTCAAAGCCAACGAGGGAATCTTTCTGGGTTACTCACTCACTTCAAAGGCGTACAGGGTCCTAAACAAACGATCAAGAAGGATTGAAGAGACATACTATGTGACCTTCGACGATAGCTATGTCAAAAAGCTACAGGCCATAGATGACACTGCCAGGGAAATCTTCCCTCAAACTGGTCAAGTCACAGTCTCAATCGCCAATATGTACGAGAATTTTCTGGATCTCTTTGATGAACCGGAAAAAGCTTCTCTCTCAGAAGCAGGGGCAGCCGACAACAAAATAGATCATATAAAGCAGATTGTCGAAAATGCTGCAAGAAGAATGCATGAAGGAGAATTGCCTACTGATGAATCTCCAACCAACAATTCTCTTGTCGAGGGGGAGCCTAGCTCACAAGTCCAGGGGGAGCCAAGCTCTACTACTTCAACCGAAGGTCCTTCATCAACCGAAGGTAACTCTGCAACCGAAGATGCACCTCCAAACGAAGGTGCTTCAATGCCTGAAAATCCAGCACCACAAGAAACCCCTGAACCTCATGTTTGTCAAGACTCATCAATTGAGGGGGAGCATGATGATATGACGCTTGATTTCGATTGCCAATCTGAGCCTGAAGAGATGATCAACGCTGAACTAGATCCAACCTTCGATCCGAATTACCCTCCTCTTATAAAATGGACCAGAGATCATCCTATCTCTCAAGTAGTTGGTGATGTATCTGAAAAGGTTCTGACCCGATCTCAACTGAAGGCAAAACAGACATCCTTATTTTCAAAGGTTGAGTTTTGTATGTTTAACTCATTTGTATCAAAAGTTGAACCGAAGACAGTGAACACTGCCCTCGATCACTCTGATTGGGTTCAAGCAATGCAAGACGAACTAAACGAGTTTGAAAGGAACAAAGTCTGGCGCCTCATTCCAACTCCTCCGGATGCTTCAGTTGTTGGTCTCAAATGGGTTTTTAGAAACAAAATGGACAAGGAAGGTAATGTCATAAGGAACAAGGCTCGTCTGGTTGTCAAAGGATACTGTCAGGAGGAAGGAATAGATTACGAAGAGACGTTCGCTCCAGTAGCTAGGCTAGAATCGGTTAGAATATTTCTGGCCTATGCTGCTCACAAAAACTTTGAGGTCTTCCAAATGGACGTCAAGTGCGCATTTCTCAATGGAGAACTTGAAGAAACGGTGTATGTGGAGCAACCTCCTGGGTTCGTGAACGAAAAGTATCCAAATCATTGCTACATTCTGGATAAAGCTGTGTACGGCCTCAAACAAGCTCCGAGGGCCTGGTATGAAACGCTTACAAAATTTTTAAAGATGTCCAAATTCAAACAAGGTTCGGTTGACCCAACCTTCTTTCGCAAAAAGGAAGGTAACCACCTTATGATAGTTCAAATTTATGTCGATGACATCATCTTTGGCTCTACGAATCCCAGCTTAACAGTTGAATTCAGAAAGTTGATGGAGACTAAATTTGAAATGAGCTCAATGGGTCCTATTAATTTTTTCCTTGGTTTAAATATAAGACAGGGACCCGAAGGCATCTTTATCAATCAGGAAGCTTACACAAAGACTCTCCTAGCAAAGTTCGGCATGATGGGAGACTCAAAAGTCAAAGTCCCTATGGCATTCGGCACCAAACTTACCCCTTCACTGGATAAACCGGCTGTCGACATCACGCTCTATCGTCAAATGATAGGCTCACTGATGTATCTAACTGCTAGCAGGCCTGATATCATGTTTTCTGTATGTTATTGTGCTCGATTTCAGGCTAACCCACGCGAACCTCACATGCTGGCAGTGAAGAACATCCTACGCTATCTCAAGCGAACCGCCTCCTTAGGTCTATGGTATCCATCCAACTCTGGCTTCTTCGTTCAAGCCTATTCTGATGCTGACCTTGGAGGATGTGGACTCGACCGCAAAAGCACAACTGGTGGCTGTCAATTTCTTGATGGGAAGTTGGTCAGCTGGCAATCCAAGAAACAAACATGTGTGTCGCTGTCTACTGCTGAAGCGGAATACATTGCCGCTGCATCCTGCACATCACAAGTGATTTGGATCCAGAGTCAACTTCGAGACTATGGACTCGATATGAAGAAGATCCCTCTATATTGTGACTCTGAAAGTGCAATTAGGATCTGTCATAACCCGGTGCAACACTCTAAAACCAAACACATAGCACTGAGGTATCACTTCATCAAAGATCATGTGGAAGATGGAAATGTCGAAGTTCACTTCGTAAGAACCACTGATCAACTGGCTGACGTCTTCACCAAAGCTCTTCCAGAAGCATCATTCAATAAAATTTTGCAAGGGCTAGGTATGATGGAATCAGAGTCAGTACCTCACACTACCTCTCGATCTCAAACGTAAGAAGCGAATCCAACCGAACGTTCGGGTTCGGTTCAACCATTTCACTCGCTCATTTCTTCAAAGGTAGTTTTTCTGAGTTGTATATTTCTTGTGCAAAATTTGTTTTTCTTTATGTGAAAAGTTTTTTTTATTGCATATCTAAACTCCTTGGTTTCTTAAAAATTTTTCCTGAACCGAAACCTCCAGAAGGTTCGGGTTCGGTTTTCCAAAATTTTGTTGAACCGAAACCAACCGAAGGTTCGGGTTCGGTTTTTCAAAATTTTTCTGAACCGAAACCAACCGAAGGTTCGGGTTCGGTTTCTCAAAATTTTCCTGAACCGAAACCAACCGAACGCTCGGGTTCGGTTTTTCAACTTTTTCCAACCGAAACCAACCGAACGTTCGGGTTCGGTTTTTCAATTTTTTTTTCTCTATTCCAAAGTTTTTTTTATTCAATTTCAAAAACTCCAAAAATATTTTAATTTTTTGTTTTGTGTGCTCATTCGTTTATAAGGATATATTTGATAACTTACTTAAGTGTCCCTAGAAGCATGCTGATGTATGTGTCCCAAGCCTCATAAGATTTTGAATAATAGCCTTCATGACCTGGTATACACAAACCTTGTCTTCCCAATAAGGCTAACTCATTTATTCTAATCATGAGCTACCTCACTCTTTTCTCACATGAGCTTAGAGTCTCCTGCTTGGTCCTTATGTTCGCAGCAGAGGTACTATGTCTTCTTTCACCATCCCCATTATACTTCTCCATAACATTCGTATCCTCACTGTAACCCTTGAGACTCTCAGCAACTACCACTGAGGTTTATGGTTACACAACATCTGTGTTTATGATCTTAGCTTCGTGCCACTACGAGCTGAGTGAAACTCAAAATTCAACACCAATGAATTGACGGTGACCAATTAACTTGATCAAGTTTTCACCAATGAATTAACGAATGTACCTTCATGAAATCTCATTTTTTTTCCTTTTTGCGTGGTTCCAATGAAATTGTTACACACCATGACATTTCTTCCCAAGGGATCCAGTTTTAAATTTTTATCTGAGATTTCATATTAATCCAAGCCACTACAAAATTAACTCAAACCTACTTGTTCAACAGACTACACTGGTCTCACAAGTACTTTGTTCACGTTCGTTCTTATATCAGGAATTGAATTGTTGAATCAAAGCGAAACCACCCTTAATTTGCCTTATTTAAAGAAGCCTTTCAACATTTATTGATAAATGTTTGATCGAAATTCAACGGGATTCCACACTAACACTTTGAGGTCTCTCTTGACCTTGAAGGAAGAGATTCGTGCCCGGGATCATCAGTTTCGTGTCATAATTGACATCACAGATCATTCCAAAAAGAGTTGCTTTATTTCTTTATCTTTTACACTCTTTGCACGAAAATCCTAGATTTTCAAAAATTCCGTTACTAATTATTTTACAGGCTGGATAATCAATGGATGGTTAATACTGAAGTTGTGGTTGCCAATAATCCACGTGGGCATTTTATTCAAAAGGTGGCGTTTAAAAGAAAAGGGATAAGTTCAAAAGGTTGCTGACGCGGCGGGAGTTCAAAGGATAGATATTCAAACGACGGTAAAAAGGAGGGCGCGTGAATTTGAAGAAGCCACGCTTTTTCTGACACTTATTGGACGCGTGTGCAGTATTGAAGCGTCATCCATCTGGCATTAATGGCGCGTGTGGAAATGGAAACGGTTTCTCTCTCTGAACCGGCGCTTATTGGGCGGCGTGATCCTAGGAATCTGACACTCTCTCTCTCCTACGTGATCATCGCACGTCCCAACTGTCACCAATCAGTCACTCTAAAACCCTTCCGTATTTCAATAAGAGATTTGAAACGATCTTTCTCTCTCCTATCACCTACTATAAAAAGCCATCAACACCACCTTTTACCTCTTTACTACCCCCATAATTCCCAAAGCAAAATTACTCCCAAAACTCTCTCCCGGTCATCTTCTTCTCCACACCTGCAACAATGGCTGAATCTTCATCCGTTCATGCTACTTCTCAGATTCTTCCCATCAGACCTCAACAATGCCTTGTCATTGATCTGAACCCACTAGCCTATGATCCCTACATGTCGCCGGTTATCGAATGCCTCAAATTCTCCCAGCTTGCTCCGGCATTGTCCAGAATTGAAACGGTGCCAATGGTGGCTCTATCTCAGGTCTATGCGACGGCCTACTACGACAAGGGCGTCGACCGGATATTTTTCGAAGTGGCGGAACACAAGACGTCGATTTCTCGTCCCCGCTTCTGCACCATGCTTGGGTTTGCTGCAGACCCATCACGTGTTAACCCGGAGACGATTCCGGTTGGCATGTTATACAACATGTTCTACAACATGGGCTACACGGAAGTTCTAACCTCCGTCGCAAGGTTCAAGAAGTCATGCCTACCGCCCCTGTGGAATGGGCTATTTACAGTTCTCTTCAAGGGACTGTCTGAGAGGAGTTCAGGATCGGACGGGGCCAGTCGTCTTTTCCTGTCAATCATGTATGGGGTGTACAACGGGATCAACCTCGATTATGGGTTTGTCCTTTGGCAACAGCTGATTCAGAGCCTTTCTTCCACTTCTCGACACTCTGAAGTGTCGCTGGCCCGGTTCTGGATCCTGATCACAAGATGGGCCATGGACAGGTTTGAGGTCCCAACTGCTGACGGTGCACCGATGTCTTCTGTTGGTACGTTCCATACCAAGAAGATCATCGTATCCGATGCATCGAAATTCTCCTTCATTGGCTCTATCCCGGAGTCGATGTATGGAAGTGTGACATCAGACAACAGTATGATCAAGGCGATCAAGGAGTTAGGGCCATCTGGTCCGAGGGAACTGACACCGGACATGCTGCGATCAATTCATGATACCGACAAACCGGTGGCCAGGGGTAAGAAGGCAGACAAGGGGAAGAAACCATCCAAAGCCCCAAAACCTACTCCCAAGAAACGCAAACAACCAAAGGCTGCTTCCTCCCCACAACCGAAAAGGAGGAAGACCCAACCGAAACGAAAGCTCGTCCTTCCCTCAACCTCCAGTGAATCCGAAGGTGGGAGTTCGGACTCTGAGGGATCACAAGGAGACGAACCTCCACAAAGAGGCAACACACCCCCTCGGTCCCCAACCCCGGAGATGGAACTTCACCAATCCCCAGTTCCTTCCCCTCCACCCACAATTCCTATTTCCATTCCCACCATAAACCCTACTATACCACCAACCTCATTCCCTATACCACCACCCATATTCACCACAGCAACCGAAACACCACCTGTTACCGAAACCCCACCTGTAACCGAACCTCCACAAACCGAAACCCATACACAACCACCACCCGAAACTAACCCCCACCCACTCAACCTGAACCAACCAAACCCATAACACCCCCAGCTTCACCACCACCTCAATCTCCAGAAGACGCCTCCGATGGTGATGATCAATACATTGGTGGTGATCACCTGAACTTTGATTCGGTCTACTATAGTCCGTTTCAAGTTCAAAGTGATGAGGAGGATGATGCTCCTGTGACAAAGAAGCATCTCCGCGAGCTGAACGAGAAGGTTGATCAACTTCTCGCCTCCTCTTCCAATCAGCAGTCATCCTTATCTGAAGCTGCCCTTCAGAGGATAGTTGATGCCTTCTCTAGGGCTCAACATGACTCAGTGGCCTCAGCTACTGCTGCGATAGACGCCTCCACCCGAGCTTGTGAGGCAGCGACCGAAAAAGTCGATAAATTATTCCATGACGCTACAATCCTGCTGCAGTCTATGCAGGAAAGCGCCGAAGCCACCAAAACAACTCTGGAACCAGTTGTTAATCAATTGGCCCAGTTTATAAAGACGGAGTTATCCTCGTTCGCTACCCTCAGACAAAACCTTAGCGACGACAACTCGGCACTCCGTGCCTCCATCGATGCCCGCTTGGCAAAGCTACAAGAGGATCTTGCGGCTGAAAATTCACTGATGGACGTCCTGGCGAGCAAGACTACTGCCCTCAAGGTCAAGAGCACCCAACTTTCCAACTCCGAACAACAATTGGAGGCTCTTCGATCCGAGAGGGAAATCATCAAGACGTGTGTTTCGGATGTCCACGCCGCTCTATCTAATATCCTGGAAGCACACGACCCCATCCTCAATCACTCGGTGAGGCGTACCCTCGCTGAGAAACTCTCTCCGGCCATGGACCTCTTGAGTAAAATTGAAGGCCTACCCAGTTTCGTGTCCATTCCGAAACAAGGGGGAGATGAGAAGAAAGGATCGAAACCACCTCCTTCCTCAAAAGCAACTCACACAACCGAACCACCCCCAACTGGTCATGCCTCGGGTTCGTGTGTGAAGGACAAGGGCAAAAACATAGCAGAGGGAGGAGATGACGATGAAGATGAAGACAAGGAGACTATTGCGGACATGTTAAAGAGAAAGAACAGTCGCAATACTGATGACGATGTCAGTCGTGTGGCACGTGAAGCTGAAGAAGCCGAACGTAAACAAAAAGAAGCCAACGATCTCCTTGAGAGCCGAAAGCTGCTCTTCCCTGCCTGGACCAGGGATCGTTTGATAAAGGAGGCCATAGAAACTCCAAGCATACTATGGCTCGAGCCGGTGATATCGTTCGACTGCAACAACTCGGTCGATTCGCAATTTGATATGCCGTTGACTCGAAAGGCGTTCATCTTCCACGCCTTCTCCAACATTTTCGAAGTCCCGCATCCGAACGATGAGCTTGACAGGGAGCTCATTGACTTCTACCTGGAGGCCGCTCGCCCTCAATACCTTACATGGAGCGCCCAGAAGATTGTCAATGTTCGGGTGATGAAGCCGTTTGCCGTGGGGAGATTCACAAACGTCAAGTTCAAGCTTATCCGAGGATCTGCAAGAACTGCTCACATGATCTCTCTGGCGGATCTGCCCAATCTGAACCCTCATGATTGGATAGTCTTGTACAACATCTTGCTGACAAACGAAGCCGAATATGGTCCCATCTTAGACCATGTCAAAAGGATGCTGGCATGCTATATCATGGAGGTGGCCCTAATGGATCAGGAGGTTGCCACAGTGTTTAAGAAGAAACCGAAAGTCAAGCCTGTGGGATCGGCCAGTGATCTAAATACGATGAAAATGGGCAAGATAGATTCAAGGCGAAACTCTGTGATGTTCACCAGAGCTGAAGGACAAAAATGTCTGTTCGCATTAGCTGACAAGCACCTCTACACCACTACCTGCTTGGAACATGTCCTATCAATCGTCAAGCGGTGTAAGGACAATTCGGCTGATGACATCAAATACTTTGAAGATATGATCAATTGGTACATCCGGTTTAGACAGACCATCCTTTCAATAACCAAATGTCTGTTTAGTACCGTGAAGAAGAAGGTACCAGCTTCAGCCGCCGGCCCAAGTACGAAGTGAAGGTCTCGCTCCAAATTGACGCAAAGGGGGAGATTGTTAGGCTGAAGTTCAGTTTTGTGTTGCGTCTTTTGGGCTCGAAGATTAGCCTTGTATTCTCCGGTTTGGGCCTGTCCAACCGAGAGCCTTTTATGTATTGTATATAAGTTATCGCTTGCATGCATATTAGGTTAAGATTCAAGATTTCAGTTTTAGCATTCCAGAGTTTTACGATATTGCTCTCTTGTAATCTTCCAATCCTTTACAGTTGATGTTCTTAATCGAGCTCTTCTAAGGATTTTATTTAATCATTCGACACGTTTGATTCAAGCTGTTTGTTCTTATTGTTGCGTTCTGCCTTGTTATTTATATTGTGTTCTTGCAGTTTCATATTCATATATTTGTTCAAGATCTAATCGATCTTTATAGATTAAAAGTTGTTTTAATCTCATCAAAAATGAATACAAGAAAGGATACATAACAGCCACGACGTCGGGCGCAGCGCGGACCTCCTCCGCAGTCAACTGAAAAGCTCTCCCTCGTGCCTTTGGTACCTCGGCCTTCATCGGCCGGCTCTCAGTAGCTCTGATAGCAGCAGGGGCAGATCCCTGAGGTGCTCCCTGGGCTGCCCCTCGCAACTATGGACACTCTGCCTTGCGGTGTCCGGTCTGGTTGCAGTGAAAACATACTGCAAACCCCTTGGGGCAATCCTTGGCCATATGCCCCTCCTTGCCACATTTGTAGCAAGACCCCTCTCTTCACACCCCATCGTGGCTCTTGTCGCACTTGCCACAAGTGTGGCCCTTCTGACTCCCAAATCTTGAATCAGCGGGCTTGGCCCGCTTGGCTGCCGGCTGAGACTGCGCCAGTCACCGATCCCTCCCCTGAGACTCAGCCTCCTCCCTAGCCTAAGTCTCTAGCTCTATCTCCCTCTTCCGGGCATTCGCCTGTAGCTCAAAAAATGTCCAGTACGTTGAGTTCGCCACGAACTCCCATATATCCCTCCTCAAAATGCTCATATATCGGCTCATACATGCCTGCTCAGAGGACACGTGCTCTGGACAGAACATCGCCCTCTCATGGAACATCCGAGTAATCGTCGTAACAGACTCAGTACCCTGCTTGAGGGTCAGAAACTCCTATGCCAATCGCTCCCTCTCCACCTGGGGAACGTAATCATCTCGAAACATAACAGTGAACCTCTCCCAGGTCACTGCAGCAAGCTCAACAGGCATATAGTGTGCCGTCACAAACTTCCACCAGTCCTTCGCTCCCAAGCGAAGCTGGTTCAGCGCGAACCGGACTCTCAAATGCTCAGGAGATGAGCAAGTAAAGAAACACCCCTCAATGTATGAAATCCACCTCATCGCGGCAATCGGGTCCTGGGTCCCATCAAACTTCGGTGGTTTTGTGTTGCTGAACTCCCGGAACAGCAATGCATCACCACTCTATGGTCTAGCCGCAGCTACAGCTGCAGTGGCCGCAACAACAGCAACATCAGAAAGAGCAGCGTATCTTTCGTCAAATGTCTCTAACAGGGTGGTCTTGATAGACCCGAACATCTCTGGAATCTCAGCGCGGATGGTAGCAGCCACCTCATCATGAATCATCTGGCGGAACTCCTCGTCACTCACACTGCCTCCACTGGTCCCTGGTCTTTGGCGCGTTCCCACCATGATACCTCTCTCAAATACAACACAAGATATCAAGGACTCGCTCGAGCGTGCACACACTCGATACCCCCAATCCTACTTGGTTTCTGGTGCCTTAAGGATTCTTACTTGGGTTGTGTACTGATCCGGTGCCTTCGGTAGTACGGGCCCAATACTACCGACCACACCGACTCAGCACTCATTCCAAGTCCTCCTCCCAGAGTCCCAAATTTCCAAGCACTCTACTCTCTTAAATCATGTGCTACTCACTAGCAGATATCTCATAAGCACCTTACTACTATCTAAACACTCTCAAACATTTCTAGCAGCAAAACCCCTAGACTAAGGCATCATATATCAGGCCACTCTAGTCCTAATAAGAATACCTAGTCTACTCTAGCATGCGTATCATAATTCATCATATAGCATAATATACATATCTGATAGCACTTATTATAAAGGTATTTTGGGAAATCACCGTTCGAGCGATGGCTGATCGTACACACGACTCTGCTCTGTTTGTCTCAAAACTCTTTTTAAAAATTTTACTTATTATCAAAATTTTCCTCAAATCCTCAGTTTGAGTTCAGATACGCCCGAAGATGCATCTGAATCCCTCAAACCAAGGCTCTGATACCAACTTGTAATACCGTAAAATTTAAACAATTCCTTTTTTTTCACCTTTTTTTTAAAGAAAACATAAAGCATCATTCACATTCATTTTTCAAAACATTGTATCAACTTCATCCCAATACAAAACCCCAAGATCAAACATATGAACTCCAGTGTGCGTGTGTACGAGTCATGCCGACGCCTTCCCGCGATCATCGTTGGTACCTGAAACACCACACATAACACTATAAGCATAATTGTTTAGTGAGTTCCCCAAAATACCACATAAATGTTGGATTAGTGTCTAAGTCCATAACTATTTTGGTATGTACTTGACCCGATGGTGCATGGTCCTTTTGGGTTGCCTTCACCAAAGCAACTTGATTGAAGAAATAAATAAAGAGAGAGGTTATTATGATTTATTAATATGTTATAAGAATAATATATTAAAGGAGAAATCGTATTTGTTTAATTAATATTGGTCAATAATTAATTAAGAATTAATTTTGTGATCAAGTGTAATTAATTAAACTAGAGGGGCTGAATTGTAATTATGTGATAGTTGCAAAATATGGCAATGGTTATCCTTGTTAAAGGATGGACGAATTCAAGGATAAGGATATCCTTAAAATCGTCCAAGGTCCAAGAGATAGGGATTTTCAAGGCTTATCTTATGGTTGCTTGATGCGCAAGTAACTAGATAAGGATAAGGACTGAAACCCTAATCCCAACCCTATATAAAGACCCCTAAGGCCTTAGGATTTCGTGCACTTGATCCCTAGATCATCTAAGGACGAATTTCTACCTCTCTCCTCTCTCTCTTTATACATTCTCCACTTACTTATGGTGTTTGTAAGCCATTAGAGGAGTGACACTTGTGACTCTAAGTCTTCCAAAGTCCATTCAAGGAGATTTGGGATTGTTATTGCTACATAACAATCAAGGTAATATCTTAAACCTAATTATATGTTAATATTGATTCCCATATGCTAGAATTAGGGTTTATAGTCTTGGATTCAAAGCATGTACAATAGAGAAACCTAGATCCAAGCATTAGGGTTTGTATGAGCACATAGGATGTCTTATGACCAAAACCCATCAGTGGTATCAGAGCCTAGACTGGTTTCAATTGTATTGATGCATTACATGTTCAAAAAATTCGATTTTTGATGTTCTGGAGGCTGGACTCGCCGAGTCCATAGCTGAACTCGCCGAGTCCATGCAGACTCGACGAGTCCAAGCCTGACTCGACGAGTCAACTCGTCAGATGGGGATTTTTTCGCGATTTCTTGCTGTTTTTGATTATAGATAGTTACCTTATCATGTTAGATCAATATAAATCCGATTTTATGATATATTTGACTATATTCTTGATCTAATTGAAGATATTTATCAATTAATAAGATAATTGTTTCCTTATGTGATAATTGTTTAATTATTTTGACTTAATTGGTAAATTGTTTTGCAAGAAATCATTAAAATAAATCAAATATGGATAATTATGTAATTAAATGTTAATTTAGATTATTTGTTATTTGATCCATATGTTATGAAAAGTTTCATATTTTCCCCTTAGGTTTTATAGTTTAAATTTGAACCCAAAAGTTTTGTTGTTTTTGAAATTTAAATAGTTAAAACCCTAATGTTTTGAAAAAGGTTTCAAAACTTGCCCTCAAGTTTTGGAATTTAAATTTTGAATAAATGGTTTAATTTTGATGTATATTTAAATTCTAAACCCTAATGTGTTGAAATGTTTCAAAACTTGCCCTCAACTTTTGGAATTTAAAAGTTGATTAAAAGTTTAATTAGGAATATTAAATTCTAAAACTCTAGTATAGTTTTGAAAAAGTTCAAATCACACCCTTATGGTTTTATTAATTAATTAAGGTGTATAATTAAAAGAGGTTTAATAAATCCATAAAATTTTAGGTTTACAATTTAATTGAATTAAAAGTATAATTGTTAAATTAGACCACCTAGTATTTTGAAAGTATAAAATACACCCTATACTATATATAACATTAAAAGTCTGACATTATATATATGTATGAGTAAAAGTTAGTCTTACCGTTAGTAGGCCTCATTCACGAAGCTGGTCTATAAGGGGTGTTTAAGGAAATTGCCTATAAAATGGCGATTGAATGGGTATCCACTCTTACCCACCGCACTCTTGACTAGTGGAGGGTCGTTAGCCGAACAGGTAGGATAGGACGAAACCTTCCATTATAAGTATAATGAATTATCAAAGTAACTAAATGTTTTTCAAATTCCTAATCTTAGTTACTTAGGCAAAGTGAATTGATGCAATTCCATGAAATTACACTTTGTACCCTAGCGAAGACGTTAGTGGAGCGTGTGTGGTTTACCGGCACACTAAATGGTTCTAAGCAAAGATAGCAAAGGGTGACTCAATGTTTGTCATAGTTCGGTGGAGCGTGTGTGGTTTACCGGCACATCAAATAGGTGACTGTAACATGTGAGGGCACCATGTAGTCTGCATGGTTATTCACACCCGCTTTGTGATCCTCGGCATCCCAGTCACAAACAAGAGGGGCATATCGAGATTTAAACATGTCATTGAAATGTTCAATGAATCTCAAAGGATCTAGGAGTTTTCATAGATTTAAAACTTAAATTTCTTTTTCGTTTTTCATGGTGGAAATTAGTGAATTGTCATTCACTTACCTTCAAATGTTCTGCAATTTGGGTTATGACATCCCTCTCCCGAGTTGTAGAATATTGTGTTGGGTCCTAGCCTTAGTATTTCATTTGGGTGATTTAGTAAGGACTCAATCTATCAACTAACTTGAATTTGATTTTCTCCCGTTTTGTAGATGTCAAAGTTCGACAACTATGGTTTTCCCAAATCCCATGGAACAAGCTTTCCACATGAAGATGGTATTCCACGATTCAATCGAGAAACAAGAAATCATGCTTCACTTCCTCCTCCTCCTCCTATTGTTCTCCCCAACCCACAAGATCGAAGAATTGAAAGGTTCAATATCACTAAAGCCCTATTGGAAATGAAACATGAAGATGGTAAACCCGTGTGTGCCCACGTTCTAGGAATGAAATCACACATTGATAGGTTGATAATGTTGGGTGTGTCATTCCCAGATGAGTTGGCTGTGAATTGGGTTTTGCAGTCACTTCCTGAATCATATAATGAGTTCAAAAGAAAGTATTATATGATGGATCATGACGACAACCTCATTGACCTAACTTACATGCTCATTGCTGCTGAATCAGAAATGATTTGGCGAAGCAATGGAGCGTATTTGTTGGGAAAGTCAACCGACCATGCTTCCGAGGACGTTCTAGGAGAACCGACCTGCGTTTGCTGCCAAAAGAAAGGGCGTTGGATACAAGTCTGCCCAAAGAGCCTGAAGAGTCCAGAAGATGGGAGAGTCAAAGAGTATGGCTGCGCTTCAGGTAAAATCCACTATCTAACTCCATTAAGTTCCTATTCATTAATTATTAATACATAATGTAATAAGATTGCATTTGAATGTTTTACAGGATCGGTGAAAAGAAAGGAAACTTGGTGAAAGAGCAAGATGAATCTAATCACAAGGAATGGATCTTGATCGCATGGACTTGAAGATTAGATTTTGAGCTTAGATAGTTATGATAGAGTTGTTAGAAATTTTCTTTACGAGATACATAGTTTTCAATGGATTTTGCATTGTAAGGACAAATGTTTTTCACTGCTTTTATAAATAAAATAAATTTTGTTTGACTTATTTATTTATTTGTTTATTTCCTTGCAATGAAATCGTTATGAAAATTGATGTTTGCATATTTCTACAACGAATGGATATGATTCTTATTTATGTTATTTGTGGAAATATCGAGAATTTACCAAATAGGGAGAGTTTCTCATCGCCCAAGTCTCAATTGGACAGAAATTTGGAATCACGCATCTTGGTTGCATGATGAATGAGAAATTTCATATTTGGAAATTAGACTAATTCGTTGACAAAGTGTCAAGTGAAGGACTAGGAGATCGAGTACACAAAGTTGTGTGTTGATCAAGTTCACCATAAAGAGTAACAAAGATATTTGTCATGATTTACTAAGGTTTAGTAAATATGATTATACTTATAAGATTAAGTATAATTTGGAATTGATTAAAAAAGGTTTAAATCAATAGCAAGAACGAATAAGAAGAATCAAGTAGGCAGAAAGATAAAAGTTTCTCCATTCTAAGAAGATGGGAGAGTACCTTTTATGCTTTATGATAGGTCTTAATGATTAAGAACCATATCTCAATTGATCCTCTAAATGAGTCTTAGTACAATTGCATGTCTAAGAAGAGGAATCAAGAATTGAAGAAATGGTTAAATCAAGAAGTCAATCATACTTCGTTCCAAAACAAGTCTTAGAGTTAAGATTGTGACAATGAGTGACAAGTATTAAAAGGTTTATAACATTCATCAAATGTGGAAAGTTGTGATGTCTTGGATAAGACAAAGACCAAGTAGGACCAATTTATGAAGAGTTTGATAAAAACTACACTAACTCTTGAATATTTGTTTGTCAAGAAATGTTTATTGACAAGAGAATCTTATATGACAAGGAGTAAGTGGGAGTCTTAATGGTCTTGAAAGGTTTCAAGAACACATCAAATAAACCTTATCGATCATCACTAGCACACGAGTTGAGGTTTACAACCTATCGTGTTGACATTATTTTGTTTCTGTGCTGTTCCAATTGAGTTAATTATGCATGTGAGTTCTATGAGTTCTCATTTTGAACGCATAAAAGGCAAAGCACCTTAACCAATAAAAGGTACATTGATAGGAAAGGGTGAGCTGCTTAACTGCTTGGAAGACATGGTGGGCAGCTATGCTACCATAAGGCAAGAAATCAAGATTAAGAAAGATCGGTCCATATGAGTTTGAATTTGTCGTAAACCTCAGTTTCAACAAATTCACATGGATAGGAACACATACACCGTTTAAAATCTAAGTGTCATAAGATTTCCTCCTTCATGAAAATGATTGTAAGGAAATGCTTTCACTAAGAAAGATTTAAGAAGATAGTGATTGTAAAACTGCATTCTCGAATTCAATTATGGTTACGGTATCCCTTTCCATGATTTGAATTGTGAGGTTTGGCAATTAGTATTAAATGTTTAGACACACATATGAACTATCTAAGGCAAAGGTGTGTAAGTTTAAGAGGCCTTGATAAAAGATTATCAAAGCATTAAGTATTAGAAACATGGACTTAAGAAATTCAATAGGTATTGTTTTTCTGAAAGTTAAGATGTTTATGAATACATGTCGAAGCTAGTGGGAGCATAAGTGTTATGTTTTATAATAATCATCATGATAGTGGGAGCATAAAAGTTATGATTGTATGATTATTAAGGACAATATTGCAAGTTGGCAATATTAATTATAGAAAACAAGAGTCATTCTTTGCAAAGTTGTAAGGATGGAATAGTTGTTTTGCTATAATTAAGGGAGAGAATATTATGCTTCATTTCAAATCTAAAGGTTTAGGTTGAGAAATTTTAATGAATTTAGTCAAAGGTACATAGTGTGTTCTTAAAATTTCGATTATGATTACGGCATTCCTCTTCACAATTCGAATTTTGAGAACATAGCAAATAAAACATTTTGCGTCGTGTCCCATACGCTTCGGGTATAGGATCGATTGCAAATGTTTTAATGTTTGAACATTCTAAAATTTTCCAAATGTCTAGCACATTTAGAGGGAAAAAGGACTAGAATCGGTTTTGACTAAAATAATTAAACAACTAGCAAAGGACAATCTAAAGTTCGACGAGGATTGGTCGCTTGTGAGTAGTTGGAAGTATAGTATTGGAAAATATGGAAATGTTTCCATATTGGATGGACCATATCGACATTATTATGAATAGATAAGATTCTATTAAGAATGAGTTGTCATATGGAAAATATGGAAGCGTGTCCATATTGGGAATTGAATATTGAAAAATCTATGTCTAAGATTAGAAACTTTTATGCAAAAGGATGTTCAAAGGAAAGTACTTTGAGTGAGAGACATCATATCTAAGGAATTGTCTTGTAACAATCTCCGATAGAGGACTTTGTAATATCATTGGCAATAGTCTTTGTGACTTTGGTGCAGTGACATTACAAAAGGACCATTGCATAGAATGTTAGAATCTAGCATATTTTATAAGTAACAAGAATTTGATATTCTCACACTTATGAAAAAGGATTTGGAGTTGTGAAATGAGAATGATTGGAAATGTGTTCAATGTGATCTATTTCACAAAGTAAGAACCATAGGTAAACATTGTGTGCTTGCTAAGAGCATGGGACAAGTGTAATAATTCAAGTAAGAAGTTGATTACCCGAAACGACAAATAATGAGTAATCAATATGGTGATAAATAAAAAGGTGTTTTATTTATGCCCAAAGGGTTGAGGCCATATGGGATTAGTATTATTCTTGTGTTTCACATTTGCATGTTTTGACTTCCAGAATAATTGAGTTTATTAAGAATAATCGAATTATTCAAACGGGCCACAGTCGTTCATATGTTGGAAGTAGATATGAATGAAGACTGTCGTGAATTGGTGTGTGGATTGTCTAAAGAGCATTAGACATAAGCAAATGTTTGCTGCAACGTTCATGAGTGCTTATGAATGTGATTTGAGCATTGGATTAAACCCATGCTCACTTGGATCACTCCATGAATTGTATCAAGAGTGATTGGTGAGACGATAACATCTTATATTCTTGAAACCGAGATGTGTGAGTTGTATCTTGAGAATCGGTTGCACATTGATAATATGTAAACGCACTAGTAACTTGGTGTTATAAAACATATTGTTGTGTGTAATTCGGTAAGTGAGTGCAAGCAAGAATTGTATCAAAGTTTATCCGTTCCTTTTATCCAAAGAAGGATAAAAGCGATATCTTTGGGCCCCTCAATGATTTTGTGATGACAAAAGTAAATGCTCGGCCGGGCTAGGGCTAATTTGATTTGTTCAATTAGTCAGTCGTCATAAATCGGAAATCGAGATATAGTACAAAGAGAATGATTTGAAATCATATCTCATACGATATCTAGAATGGAGGAATATATGATCCCTTATCTAAAGGACATGGTTACTAATAAGATCAGAGTGTGACAGTGTCTTTGAGAGCTACGATTGTAGATCAGGATCTGAAGTCATACGCAGAATAGTTATTAGACTTATCCAAGTGGGAGACTATTGGATTAGTGTCTAAGTCCATAACTATTTTGGTATGTACTTGACCCGATGGTGCATGGTCCTTTTGGGTTGCCTTCACCAAAGCAACTTGATTGGAGAAATAAATAAAGAGAGAGGTTATTATGATTTATTAATATGTTATAAGAATAATATATTAAAGGAGAAATCGTATTTGTTTAATTAATATTGGTCAATAATTAATTAAGAATTAATTTTGTGATCAAGTGTAATTAATTAAACTAGAGGGGCTGAATTGTAATTATGTGATAGTTGCAAAATAGGGCAATGGTTATCCTTGTTAAAGGATGGACGAATTCAAGGATAAGGATATCCTTAAAATCGTCCAAGGTCCAAGAGATAGAGATTTTCAAGGCTTATCTTATGGTTGCTTGATGGGCAAGTAACTAGATAAGAATAAGGACCGAAACCCTAATCCCAACCCTATATAAAGACCCCTAAGGCCTTAGGATTTCGTGCACTTGATCCCTAGATCATCTAAGGACGAATTTCTACCTCTCTCCTCCCTCTTTATACATTCTCCACTTGCTTATGGTGTTTGTAAGCCATTAGAGGAGTGACACTTGTGACTCTAAGCCTTCCAAAGTCAATTCAAGGAGATTTGGGATTGTTATTGCTACATAACAATCAAGGTAATATCTTAAACCTAATTATATGTTAATATTGATTCCCATATGCTAGAATTAGGGTTTATAGTCTTTGATTCAAAGCATGTACAATAGAGAAACCGATATCCAAGCATTAGGGTTTGTATGAGCACATAGGATGTCTTATGACCAAAACCCATTAATAAACACATATCAGCCACTCAAGGTTGTAACTCTGTTGACCCTCTGGTCGAATATCTCCGTGGGACCCTCTTGGTCCCATAACTCTGTGGACCCACTGGTCCTAACTCTGTAAACTCTGAATCATGCATATCACATATCACAATAAATCACAACACATAGTAACATGCAAATACACTGGCATATAACTCTAAAATACTCTGCCACATAATTTTGTTACCACACTAGGTACAATATAGTGAGAAGACTCACCTCAGATGTCTTGGTAAATCTCTGACTCGGTAGAAATATGATCTAGCCTCCGCCTAATCACATAAAGTAAATACTCTCATAAATATACTATACTTAACCCTATCTTAGCACCCTCAGAAGGGTAAAAGACCATTTTACCCCTCTCTTGGCTTAAAGGCCACATTGTTGACCAAACCCTAAAAGTCAACAAAAGTCAATGGTCAAACTTTGACCCGACTCGTCGAGTGCACTTGGGCGACTCGACGAGTCTACACATGTCCACTAACTCTTTATTCCCGTTTGGCACGTCGAGTTCCTCCCCTTGGTCGACGAGTCACACTTGGCAAGAATCGTGGGGCCACCCCGACTCAACTCGCCGAGTCTCAAGAACAACTCGGCGAGTTCCGCCTTGAACTCCAGTCCCCTAATCCCCCTCTGAATCACTGAGTTATTTCCCCAACTCGGCAAGTCTATTCACTAAGTGATTTACGGGAAACCCTAACCCTACTCGCCGAGTTGTTCTTCAGACTCGGCGAGTTCATGCCATGCACAAACTCCTTTGACCTCCTGAGGTCAGATCTGTTCCTTAAATCCATAGATCTGACCTTCCCAAGCATGATAATCACGTAAAGTTCAGACCTTGATACTCATATAACATCTAGATGGTCTCACTTGGTGATTTAGCCCCAAAAATAACATCCTAAGCTCATGGCTCCCAAAATAACTCATAAAGCTCCAAGGGTTAAGGTCTCTGGACCTCTTTGAGTCCAGATCCAAAGCATAAACTCGATAAGGGACCAATTGCTCCACATATCCATCCTCTAAAGGGGTTAGAAAACCCTAACTCTAAGAATCAACACCAAATCTGAAGAAGGTCTGAATAAATACCTCAAGATGAAGTCTATGAACTCTGAAGTCACCAGAATCGCACCTCCTTCAGCCTCCTCTTGCCTTGGTCACCTCCTTCTTGCAATTACACCAACAAAATGATCAAGAATGACCTCTCATTCCTCACAAACGCTCTAGATCTCTTAGGGTTTCTCTCAGGGGTTTGGTAGCCGCAAATGACGGCCCTAAGGGCCTTTAAATAGGTCCCAAACACAGGAAATTAGGGTTTCATTAAACAACGTGGACTCGTCGAGTCCACTCATGAACTCGCCGAGTCCAACTGTGAACCCGGATAAGAAATCCGCGACCATACTCGACGAGTTTAAACACCAACTCGCCGAGTCCCCTCCCAACCTCCAAAAATAAAGGAATAAAATAATATACCTGGGAATTCGGGTATTACATTAATACTATGGTCCTTCAAGTATTGATCACTTGATAATTTTGGAGACATAAATTTGGTCCTTGAAGTATTATTGATGGAGAATTTTCAAATCCTCCTTAATAAATGAAGATTTTTTTGTGACATGTTAGTCTTTCAAGAGTTTTGACACTTGTCGTTTTGTGGTATTTTTGAAATAAATATTATCCACTTGTCAATTTTTGGTTTGTTTCAATTTTTAAAATTAAAGTCATATACTTATATATGTAAAATATTAAATATCATATATATGATATTAAATTGCAATAAATACTTTTCTTCTTTTCTTATTTTAAAGTTATACATTAAAAAACATTTTCTGTTTACACTTTAATGTTTAATCTTTTTTTTTTTTTTTTTTTTTTTTTAAATCACCCGGTGTAATATACGGGTCTCACACTTAGTTCTTTATATATATATAAAAAAATGGTCAAATAACATCAATTTTTATTGGTTGTTAACCTCAAGTATGCTCAAATAACATCGGACATGTTCGACAAAATTAACTGGTAACGGGTAGTCTGTAGCTTGTAGCGTTTTGTTAAACTCTATATGAAGTAGCATTTGGATTTGAAGCGTTTTGTTTAAACTAAACGCTAGAAGCTTATAGTGTCGAACAAGACTTTCTTGTTCAAAACGGAGCGTTTTATCATACGCTAGAAGCTAGAAGCTCCCAAACGCTCCGTGCCGAATACGCCCATCATTTGGAATCGGTTCTCAAACCTATAAAAATTCAAGTTTCGTATATTAAATATATATTGTTTTCATTAATTATCTCTTCAATTTATTGTTTATAAGTTTGAGAGGTTTCCGATGAATCGTTTTCATCCTTTATACTATCTCGCCTTTCTAGATATTAAAAGTAAAAAAATCCATGTTCTTCTAATTGTTATAAACACCCATACAATAATAATAGTTAGGTGATTCATTTAATTTCTTTTTCATCACATACCCTATGTTATTTTAAATTCCCAAAACTTGGCCGTTTGGGTTCGTCAAATGTAAATTACTAAAATAGTCCTTATAGTTTGATTAAAATTGTATGTTTGATCCCTAACAATTATTTTACACTCGGATCATCTTTGTGGTTTGATTTTGTTGCGTTTTTCGTCCCTTACGGACATAAAAAGACTATATTACCCTTATAGTTTATTTTTTCCCTTTTTTAATTAGATTATTATTTATTAATTACAAAAAAATATTAGTTAGGTAATTTATAAGACAAGTGGGACCCACCCCACTCTCACTTTCACCACTATCAACAATACCACCACCGGTCACCGGAAACCACTCTATCACCAACAGGCACCGGCAACTAGGGATGAAAGTGGGTCCAAACCCGGAACCGATGGACCCGGACCCGGAAAACCCGGAACCGGTTAACAGGATTTTATAGAACCGGAAACCGGACCGGTATATAGGAACCGGTTCCGGTTCGGTTCCGGGTAAAATGGGTCTAGAACCGGAAAACCCGGAAACATCAAAGTGGGTAGGTTGGAACCGGATAAAGTGGGTTTAGACCCGGAAAACCCGAAAAAACCGGAATTTTTTGATAATTACTTACAACTTAGTGGGTTGAAATTTGAAAATTTTCATATTGATATCCCCACTTTGGGGGGCTGTAACTTATTGAATACGAAACCACAATTAACAAAATTAGAGTCTAAAATCATGTACAAACTCTAAAATACACTCTGGAAAAATCCGCATGTCAATCCGAATTTAAACGAATGAGATATACTTGTGTTAATATTTTCACATAATACAAAGTACAAAAACAAATAGCTAAAAAGTTGAAAATTTTTAGTTTTGATATCCCGACTTCGAAGGACTGTAAATCATTGAATGTTAAACCAAAAATGACAAAATTATAGTCTAAACTCATGTACAAACTGTAAACTAGAAGTTGGAAAAAACCACATGTCAATCCGACTTCAAACGAGTTAGATATGCATGCTTTAAAACTTTCACCGAATACAAAAAAACTAAAAAACTAAAAACTTTCAGCTTTGGTATCTCAACTTTTGAGGACTGTAAGTCAATGAATATAAAACTAAAAATGAAAAATTTATAGTCTAGAATCATATACAAACTCTAAACTACATGTTGGAAAAAACCGTATGTCAATTGGAGTTGAAACGAATAAGATATGCATCTTGTAAACGTTTCACAAAAAGTGGTTCCGGCCTTAAAAGTGGATCCGGTTCCAAAAACCGGTTCCGGATTTTAGACCCGGTTTACCCGGACCCAATGGACCCAAACTCGGATTACCCGGAACCCGGATAAAGCCAATTTTTAAACCCGGAACCGGACCCGGTTCTATATATTCCGGTTCTAACGGGTCCGGTTCCGGTTCGGTTTCGGTTCCGGTCCGGTTTTCCGGTTCTAAATCTCATCCCTACCGGCAACCACCACTACCACCAACAGTCACCGCCAATCACCACCATCCACCACTGAAAACCTGAAATCATATCCAGCAAACCCCTCAAGCGAACCTCAAATGAAATCACCTACCATACAAACTTGAGAATCTAAAATGAATCCGCCACAACACCCACAAACAGATCTGGAGACAGAGAAGAGACTAAACCATTGCAACCTACAACACTATCAGCCAAACCATTTCAACCCTCGCCGGAAAAATTATACCAGAAACCAAAATCTCAAACCTTAAATGAAAATAAAAATGAAAGGAGAAATCTAGAAACCAAATCAACTTAACCCTTGAACTTGTTACAGAAGGAGATCCAATATGAGAGAAAAAGGATTTAAAGTCGTTACCAGCACCACCACTACCATTACACCCAAAAAAAACCATCGATGCATATTTCTAAAAAAAACCTAAAATCCATAGCTTAAAATCAAAACATTCAAAACCAAAATCGCCTGAAATCGATCTAGAACTCAAAATCTAGAATCCAAGAATGATGAATCGGTTGTGGTTTTAGTGGCAATTTCCAGTTAACTATCTGATTTTCAGGGGTTTTATTAGCGATTTTCAGGTGACAGAGGGAGAGTTATGGTTTTCAGAGGGGGGGTTGATGTTTCCGACGAGATAAGAAGGAACGATGGTGACTGAAACAATGTGATAAGAGAGCTGATTGTGTGGTTCCAGGAAGCAATGGTGTTTCTTCGATGTTGGTGGTGATGATGATTTATTTTTTACTCCGATGAAGCTTCCGGTGGACGGTGGGAGGGATTTAGAGGCAGCAGCAGTTTCTTCAATGGCAGAGGACAAAATGATACGAGCGAGGGGTGTAGGGTTTTGGGTGAATCCCATTTCCAATTTTTTTAATAATAAATAAATAATATTAAAAACTAAAAAGAAAAAACAAAGGACAATCTGGTCTTTTCATATGGGGACGAAAAATATAAAAAAATCATAGTCCCGAATAAAAAAAAGAAAAATTACGGAACAAACGATGCAATTTTAACCGAATTATTAATTTCAGTAATTTACTCTTAAAATTATTTGTTTCTTCGATTCACTGTAGAAAAGGTCTTCTGATTGGAATTATTGGATCATAAAACCAAGGAAGAGGCAACAATGAAATTCTCCTCTTCTACATAAAAACGACAATTGCACACCAAATTGGATCAATTCTTCCAATCAGACCTAAGAGATTAGAATTCCTTTACTTTTCGTATCAATATTTTGTTAGATTAATTAGATCTTCAAGGACATATTACATCAACTTCTTTAAGATTTGGGTTATGCTACATTTATACGAGATTTCAAACTTACATCGCAAATACCTACTTCCTCTATTAACAACTTGGACAAAAATACATCAAATCCAAAGAATTAAGTAACACCAAAATACGATGATGGTAGGTTTCATGATAATATGCTTACCATATAAACTTGAAGACATTTAATTCCAAAATACTTCAACTCAGCAATATCATATAATAGCAGAAGCTTCCTGACCAACATATGAACGTAAAGACATTTTTGCCCATAAGAAAAGACAACTGAAGGAAGACACTCTTCTACTAATGGAATTAAATTCGAAGAAAAGATGTAACTAAAATACCTACATAAGTTAATTCAAAATATTTCAAGATGTCTAAAAGCTTGCGGACTGTCATTCCTCAAGCTGTCAAGCACTCACTGTTATACGAAAATTTAACATTTCATATAAAAGCTTCATACCTTAACTTTTTCCAACTTTGGTATTTTAGTATAACAATAACTCTATAATCTTATTCTCTTAAGAAAGTCAAGCAAATGGTTTATATTTTACTCCTTATCATGCCTACAAAGGTTTTAGGAATGTTCTGCTTTCACTTTGACTAATCTTGCACTTGTTCTCCTATATCTGTCTTTTATTGACTATTACATAAGTTAATTCAAAATACATCAAGATGTTTAAAAGAAATTTTCATAATTTTTAAATCAGAAAAAGTCTAACCTCTCTGCATGTGTTCCCACAGCAAAAAAAATGTTTGAGATGGGTTAGTTTGAATGATTACATGCGTTAATCATTCAACTACATAGAAACTGATCATGCAATTTGGAACTGAATGAATTTATAGGTAATTGTAGGTACCAATTTATTGCTTAATTTTAATCGATTTACAACTTTTTTTTTTTTAGCAACCAGGTCATATTATTTATAACAGGTCATCTTCTTCCCATTTCCATCCTCTTATCCAAGTCAATTTACAACCACTCTTATTGCTTGAATTTCTGAATTCATGGTGTTATGGATATTGACTAAGTCATATTCTTTGATTTTACAAACGTAAACTAATACTTTTGTTATTTAAGATAATAAAACAAAACATGTAGCCTTAGTTTAAAAAATATAAAATAAAATACAGATATTAACAAGTCATAAAGGGATGGCGTAAAAGAGAATAAACCTAACTACTCAAATCAATATTATTTATTAATTGTAATACTAAAACAAATATACATGATGATCTAATAGTAGACATTTTAGGAATATATATATATATATATATATATATATATATATATATATATATATATATATATATATATATATATAGAGAGAGAGAGAGAGAGAGAGAGAGAGAGATTATTTGGAAAACAAAAAAAACCCTAAAAATCATAACAATGCATTAAAAAAAAATACTTAGAGGTCACAAAATTTTATTTTTAATTTTTTTATGAAAAAATCGCTGAAAAAAAAAATAAAAAATCAATTTTTTTTTTATAAAAAAAAATTGGTTTTTTTTTTCAAATTTTTTTTTAGCGAATCTATAGTAAAAGTAGCGAGTTTTTCATAAAAAATATCAAAAAAAAGTGTTGTGTTCTCTAACAATTTTTTTTATACATTTTTATGATTTTTAGGGTTCTTTTTAGGATTTTTTGTTTTCCATAAAACCTAAACCTATATATATATATATATATATATATATATATATATATATATATATATATATATAGAAAAGTTCAATAGAGAACAATTATTATTCAAGAAACCAAGGAACCAATCTAAAGCGTCGGAATTTAAAGCGATCAACGGCAAAAGGAAGAGTTGTAAATTTTTATAATGGACGCACATGTACCGGATTATAACAAAGCTCACTTCTTTTTTTCATTTAAAATTTTTTTAGGCCAAGTTTTTTATCGAAAAAAAATCCGAATATACCGTTGTTCACGATTTTTTGTCCTCTTTCCATAGAGATCCATGATGATATATAAAAAAATGAACTTTTTTTTTCAAAAAAAACTCACTTAATTTTCTTCTTTTTTTTCAATATTTAAGCTGTTTTTTATAAAAAAAAAAAAAAAAAAAGCTAATTATACCAAAATAATTAATTTATTGTACTCTATTAATAAACATCAACACCGATTAAAAAAAAACAAAACCTCGAACAGTGTAGATTCACACTGTGAATTTAAACTGTAAAATTTTCATTTTTTAATATTCACAATATGAAAAATCTCGAACAGTTCAGATTCGCATTGTGAATCTGAATTATTATTATTCACACTGTGAATATGAGAAGGTTCACAAAAAAAACCTCGATCAGTGTAGATTCACATTGTGAATCTAAACTATAAATATTTCAAATTTTAACATTCACAATGTGAAAAAGCTCCGATCAGTTCAGATTCACACTGTGAATCTGAGGAGGTTCACAATGTGAATCTGAACAGGTTTACAATATGAATCTGAACAAGTTCACAATGTGAATCTGAACTGAAATATCGCTTTTCTTAACATGAATATGAATTTATGTTTAAAAAGTACAAAAAATATGAATTTTGATATATTTATTAATTTTTTTCTATAAAAAATAGGAGTAAATTACACGAATGGTCCCTATGGTTTAGGGTAATTTGCACGTTTGGTCCCTAACTTAATTTTTTAACTCGAAAGGTCCCTACTGTTTGTTTTTGTTACACACTCGGTCCCTGTCTTTCCTAAAAAGACTATTATGCCCTTGATTTTTTAATTTTTTTTTAAATAAATACATCCCCAACCTTACTCACCTCACATTACCTTACCTACCTCACCATTTTTCCCTATTTAAATAGTAGTCTTTTTAGGTAAGATAAGGACCAAACGTGCAACAAAAACAAACTCTAAGGACCAAGCGTGTAACAAAAACAAACTCTAGGGACCAAGCGTGTAACAAAAACAAACAGTAGGGACCTTCCGAGTTAAAAAAATAAGTTAGGGATCAAGCGTGCAAATTACCCCAAACCATAAGGACCATTCGTGTAATTTACTCAAAAAAGAGGCCTTAACTTTTTTCATTAAAGAAAATGAAGTGGGTTTTTTTCGAAAAAAAAATTCGTTTTTTATATATCATCATGGATCTCTATGGAAAGAGAACGAAAAATCGTGAACAACGGTATATTCGTTTTTTTTTTTTGATAAAAAACATGACCTAAAAAAATTTTAAACGAAAAAAAATGGTGAGTTTTTTTTTTTTTGTAAAGGGTGGATTTTTTTGGTATAATTCGGTGTGTGTGCGTCCAATGTAAAAGTGTACATCTATTTCCTTGGCCGTTGATCATTATGATTTCCGATGCTCACGATTGGTTCCTTGGTTAATTATGGTTCTCTATTGAACCTCACCATATATATATATATATATATATATATATATATATATATATATATATATATATATATATATATATATATATATATATATATATATATATATATATATATAATAAACAAAACCAAAAGTACACGTGTCCATTCAAAACAACTGAATTATTCCAAAGTTAAATACCAATTATACCCTGCTTTGTTTCAACTACAAATCAATATCGATAAAACGCCCTGTTTTCTTTCCATTTACTCGGTGATAACAACTGTAGATATTAACTCAAAAATTCATTACATACCCGATTAATAGCATGTTATTATGGTATCTGATTTCGTATATAAGGTATGATATCAATTGCATTCAATTTGATCGTATTCTGCTCAATATATACTTCAAACTTATGATATAAATCTATCAATCGTTCCTTTACAACATCATGTTTACAGCATCATTCATTTGTAAATTAAGCTATGATTTGAATACCTGATATACCCCTTTGGCCTTTCAGTATTAACGCAATCTAAAATGATGGACTAGAGTTACCCATACGAACGAGAAATCACTGAGCTCATAGAAAATCACAATCGGATTAGCATCATGAAGGTGATCAATTCCATATATATTGCTCAATTTGTCTATTTATTTGTGTTTGCTACTATCATTGATTACTCAGACAATGAAGAACATCTCCTCCTATCCTTCTTCGTCCTTTCTTATATCGCCGACAAATGTCTTTGATTTGAAGAACAACTCCATAACACAAACGATTCTAAAATCTATTTCTCTTGCATCTTATCGCTCACCCGAATTTATTTCCCTGTTTGCAATCAAGAACTATACGTCTATACGCCCACGCCAACTTTTGGTTCTCCTAATTTCGAATTGTTTGCAGAAGTGGTGGTTGGATGTGATTTGCAGATATTTATACATATCTCAAGTAGTGTGTAATTAGGGGTTTTCTCTCAATTATAAAAAGAAAATTGTTTGTGACTTGCAGTCAAATTATACTTTGTTAAATAAATCATATATATTTTTGCAGGGGTTTGTATAAAAACAATTCTGGTTATATGTAGTCAATATAATAAGCTTTGGTAGTAATGCCTTATCAGGGCATTTTTAATCAAAACCATGAAAAAATTCCTCGAAGTAGCCTGTATTAGGACTTAGGGTTTTGTAATTGTTGATTTGGGGAAGTTGTTTTACTTATATACCTTCTATCTTTTATTCAACTCATGGTGTGTAGGTATTATCAAGGTTCTAAATGGCATGAGGCGGGGCGTGGCAGCAAGGCCAAACCTCAAGCTTAACGAGCCATGACGTTTTCAAGGCGTGATGTAAGGCGGCGGTTTTGTATTAATTTAAAATTATATTACCACATAAATATAAATTTATATTAAATATAACTACTTTTTAGAAGTGTTAGATCAATAAATAATAACAAAAAGTTAACAAAAACCACAATACTTGTATCTCCGATTAGAAAAGACATAATAAAAAGCAAAAAACCGAGTCTCAAACGAAAAAACATGCGTCATAACACGCCATAACGCGCCATGGCGCACCATATCACGACTTGCCACATGCCACGCCTAACAACAACGTTATGAAGCTTTTCGTAACGGCGAAGCCACGCCTGTAACACTCTAAAAATTTCGACCAATTTAAATTTTTCAAAAAAACCCAGTTTCATTAAGTTATTACAAAAAGGTTTTCAATACAATTATTATCAGAGTCTTCCCAGAAACACATCAAAAACATAATCATGAGGAGCGGTACGATCACGCCTTTGCCTTGCCACGGTCTCCTGAAGAACCTGAAAAACATTAAACCACAACTGTAAGCCCGAAAGCTTAGTGAGATACCCCCAAAACACTAACCACATATACCATACACACACAACATGTCATATCATAACAGAACACAGAACAACCATGCACTTTGGGTCTACTGTGTGACTGGTCCGCCCGCACTGGGCCTTCAGTCCACCTGGTCCACCCTCCGAGTCTAGCCACATACATCGAGTCTACAGTGTGATTGGTCCACCCGCACCGAGCCTTTAATCCACCTGGTCCACTCTCTGAGTCTACAGTATGACTGGTCTGCCCGCACTGGGCCTTCAGTCGGCCTGGTCCACTCTCCGAGCCTCGGCACGTCTGGTCCGCCCTCTTGGGGCCTACAGCCTATCCGGACCGCTCGCTAGGCCTTCGGGATAACCGGTCCGCCTTGGGTATGTTGGCCTACAACACAAAGCAGGATCCGCCTCAACCCAACTCCAATCCAACAACCATGTGCACATAAACATTCAATCATATAACAAATCACATCCAATCAAACCGGTCTAACAGATCACATAGCATAACATCATCCTAACCAGGATACCGACCTAACCGGGTCTCTAACATAGCATCATCCTATATACCAGGATACCGACCTTAACCAGGTCTCTAACATAGCATCATCCTATATACCAGGATACCGACCTTAACCAGGTCTCTAACATATACCATCCTAACTACCGGATGCAAACATAGCAAAGCAAAACATAACAACGATACCCGGATCACAATCCGATAAAGGGCCGGCCTTGGTAGCATAGACCATGTCGATATAGTAAGGATAACTCACATCGCAACTGCCGACTAAAAAGATAAGACCAAGATGCTCCGACCACTGACACGATCTCCACCACTAGCCGACACCAACATTGAACTCAAAACAAAATCCAACAATTACCAAAATGCCCCTAGAAGTCAACTGGTCAACCCTTGGTCAAAGTCAAAGTCAAAGTCAACCTCCTGACTGACTCTACTCGCTGAGTCAACCCGATGACTC
The DNA here is from genome assembly GCF_002870075.4 of Lactuca sativa. NCBI lineage: Eukaryota > Viridiplantae > Streptophyta > Magnoliopsida > Asterales > Asteraceae > Lactuca > Lactuca sativa. The sequence continues at coordinate 8,268,468 of NC_056623.2, read as the reverse complement.
GTCGAGTCCCCATGCTCAGAACTTCCCAAATCCGTGACTCAACTCGCTGAGTCACCCCAAGACTCGCCGAGTCCAACAACTCTGAGTCCCCCCGCACTCAACTCACCGAGTCCTCCCTTGACTCACCGATTCACGACTCAACCAGAAGAAGGTTAGGACCTCACGACCAGACTCTCCGAGTCCAAGAACAGACTCGCCGAGTCCAAGGCTATCTTCAACCAACTCGCCGAGTTGTTCTTCCAACTCGTCGAGTTCCTGCCCACCTTCATGCAACTCGCCGTGTACACCCTTATGACTCGCCGAGTACCCCTAGATCTGAAACCATACAGAGGCTTTCCAAGCCATGCAGATGCTCTAAACCATAGATCTACCCTTCTACAAGCCATCCATCACGTAAAGTGGCAAACTTTACGTGAATCCAAGTAAATCTAAGCATTTTACACTCTAGAGTTTGGGTTTGGGACAAAAGGGCTTCATCAACCATTCAAGAACAGGGAATTTAATGCTCTCTAGACCTCCTCCATTCCAGATCTGAGGTAGCAACCTCAGATCTAACTTCCAACTCACAAAACCACAAGCTATTCTTTCCAAATGCTCCAAAAATGATGAATCTAGAAGAATAACAGCCCAAGAAACGAAGTAATACCTCAAAAGAAAGCTCCAACAGAAGAGAAATCTGAATCCTTGCAAAGCCCCTTGCTCCAAGCCTCTTAAATCTCCAATATCTCTTCCAAAATCTCTTCTCCAAGGTTCAAAAGCTCTTAATCCACTCACAAACGCGTCTTAGGGTTTTCTGGACTTCAAGAGAGGGTAAAGAGGCAGGGGAGAGGGTTTAATGTCCTTTAAATAGGGATCATCCTCCGAAATTAGGGTTTTTTCCACTCAACACCAACTCGTCGAGTCCAGCCGCCGACTCGTCGAGTTGGCCACTTAACACGCGACTAGAGTCGCGACCCTACTCGTCGAGTCCACTCATGGAATCGCCGAGTTACCCTTTCACATTTACACTTTGAACCCTGAACCTGCACTCCTGAACTCGGGATGTTACAATTCTCCCCCACTTAAATTAGGCTTCGTCCTCGAAGCTTGCAGCAACACAACTCCAGAACTACTCTCGCAATGCACCACCTGGCATTAACCAGACCAGGTTCCTCAAAACACAACCGCCGAAACCCAAAACCCAACTTTCCTCCCCGCGGTGTTCTGACCACCGCTTCAAACCGGCCGCCGGCCTCGTCCTCTGATAACCACACTTTTCAACCGAGTACCATTCCATGATACTTCACTCACTCCAAATCACGCCAATCACTTGACTCATTCGAGCTAGAAATAACCCTGAACCACCGGAATCCCGATCGGAGTCCAACTTTATCCACTCCGGGTTGACAGAAGGACACATCCTTCAGTCTCAGAGCAACTCCCATGAGTTCTCCTCCGCAATCTCATACCCATGTTGGACTGGTTCTAACATCCTTGGGTTGGGAAAACCGATGCACTGATGACACCTCCAAACATCCCCCAAGATGAATTCTACCCCATACAATAATTCCTCGATCAAAATCAAACCGGAAATGCAAGATTCCATCCCTGCATCCTTTCCGAGCCTCTTGGCTCTACACACGCGGAATTCCTTCCGCAACCTCAACAGACATCCAGCCCGGATGTGATTCGAAACCACCGCCGCAACATACTGCTCAATAACCATAATTGGGAACACCCCAATCATAACTCCGCACTACTGCTTTCACTTCCATGAACTTACACTCCCTCTCGGAGCTACATCCCTTTCCCTTTCCTTACCAAGGAAATCCACTTGGTTGCCTTGACACTACCACAAGTGCCACGATGATCACCCAAAACTACACCATTTCCTTATAGCATAACCGTTATCCCATGCACCACACATACTCTGAATCTGCTCGCAGGGACTCTCGAGTCTGTCACACCCCCGAACCAGACGGCGGAAACGTCCGAGGGCTATTATGACTCAATTGAATACCATCACAATGAATATACATGAATCATAACATCATTCATCACCATGCATTGAAATATTACAACCGGTATTGTTTACATTCAGTACATTGTTTCAAAACATTACATTTCCAAAACATAAGGCATTCGATATTAATTAAACAAACATCATGACATCACTGGATACATTTTTCTTCGGTTTACCTGTTACATGAGAATACAAGTATTTTGGAAAAACGTCAACATATGAAATGTTGGTGAGTTCATAAGTAAGGTTTGAAAAGAAATGATTTGTATAATTTTGAAAATCACAGAAAATCCGATATTTTCTAAAAATAAGTGTTGTATATGAGAAAAAGTGTGAAGATCTATAAGTATGCTTGTTGATTATTATAAACATGAATAATTGTTAGACTTTGTATATATATCACATAATTAAGGGTGTTGAATTTCCCAGGAAAAACCCGATGTTTTCCCAATACATCAAATTACGTGGCTTAGTTAGTATTATTCCGATACGACGTTGTTTTCTATAATTTCATGTGACATTGGATTAATTATGGGTTGTGAGTCGTTATAATCACGCATTAATGAAAATGACTAGTTTACAACTATACAAACGATCCCTTAGGCGCCGTACGTACTACTCACTTAATCCAACCACCCTGACTTCTCATAGCCCCACAACCGAGGAGAAAAGAGGGTGCGAAGCCCCCCGTTATTTCCATAAGTCGTTCAAGGCTATCGTGAATGCGAAAGGCACTTGGCCCGACTCGCATTTGACTTCTCGACTTTGCTAGCAGTACCAAAGGACCCTTGGGGCCCAACAGCACAATAAAGCTATTGAAAGTTCTTTTACACGGAATTAGGTCATATAAAGCCCAATAACATGTAAGCGCGTTCCCTTCGGGCCTAAAGATCAAGTCATTGGGCTAGCTAGGCCCAACAAGCACGATTTGAAACTTTCGAGCCCAAAGATGGTGTATTGACTTCTCGTAAATTTCCGCGTGTGTATTGAAATATCATTGTTTATTGATTTTTGATTCGTTATTGATTCGAGACCGAATCAATTCGTTTGGTAACGATTTTGGTGTTGAAGGTGTATTTGTTATTACGCTTCGCCGGTAGACGTAGTACTCGTATTTTTTTATTTTAAGGGATCTATTGTTTTAAGAATGTGAGTTTATATTCTTAAGCCCTTTCTTGGATAAAATTTACACTTTTAACCCTTTGAGTAAAAAAGAATTTCCGGTTTAGTCCTTAAACTATTTTTCTTGACACTTTAGTATCAAAACTTATTGGAAAGAAATTTTAGCACAAATTTACTTGATAAACAGCTTAAGTCCTTCAAAAATGAAATTTTCTCGGTTGAAACCTCCATTTTCGCAACTTTTACAATTTTGACCCAAAATGGAAATTTTTTGCATCTTTAGTCGCTTTTTAATTGGAAAAGCATTTTTGACCCTTGAAATAGATTTGGTACACTAGTAATCCCCTGTTTTACAGAAATGTGCAGTTTCAGCCCCTCCAAGTCAAAAATTTCGCAATTTGGGGCTTTATTGGGTCGAAAAGCCCATTTTGGCCCATTATGTTTAAATTTCACATTTTTAACCCTTCAAAAGTGTTAATATTCAGAAAATACATATTAGAAACTGTTTAGACTCATCTCAACCTTCAGAATCTATATTTTGTCGTTTTGGGCCCCTTAGTTTTGTATTTTTAGCATTTTGAGCCCAAAATGGGTTTTTAAGTCCAAAAATGTTCGTATTAACCAACTTGGTTATTTTTCTAGACTTGATTAGTGTGAAATGGTATAAGTTATACTTATTTCATTCATCATATTGTAGATCTCGGTTTTTAGGTTCTTTTGGCTAGTATAAACATCACAATCACATAAGACCATACATATTAGCATAAAAATCACACAAGGCATACATATACTCATAGATCTACACAATTGCTTGTATTCGCCCCCAAAAAACTTATAAAAACCGGAAAAAGAGGGGGTATGAAGCTCACCTTTGGGTGTGCTTTCGGTTTTTGGAAGAAAATGAGAAGAATTTCGGCCTTAGCAACCTTCCTTGGAAGATTTCGAACTTGGATGCTTCTTAGGTGCTAGATCATGAGTTTGAATGAATTAAGAGGTGATTTTTGGATGAAATGAAGTAGCTAGCTTAAGGATCTAAGAGATTTCTTACATTAGATGATGATTTTTGTGTAAAAATCCCCTTGATTCCTTCTTAGATCTCGAAGTATGGATGAGTTATGAGAGTGTTTCCTTGAGAGAAAAGTGAGTGAAATGTGTGTGTGTGTGTGTGATTGAACTCGGCCGAGAGCAAGAGAGAGAGGGAGAAAAAGAGTAGCTAGACTTGGAAGTATGTGATTGCATGGATGTTTGGGTCTTCATGCATGGATGCCCCTTGAACAATTGTGAGGTGTCACTCACAAAGTCAACTCTCCTCTTCTTTTGGGCTTGGGCTGAGAATGGGGAGGGTGAGAGGAGGTTTTTGGGCTTTTTGCCCTTAAGCCCATATTATAGCTAGGTTGGATGATTTTTGGCCCAAAAAAAATATAAATATGATTTTTATGACCCATTAGGTTAGATTAGGTTAATTATGGTCCAAAATGGTTCATATAATTAATCTATCTCATTCTAGGCCCAATATGGCCCAAAATATGGAATTAAATGGAAGTGGGTCCAATTAGAGCCCATTTAAGAGTTCTAAGCCCAAGATAGCCAAATTGGAAGCTTATTGGTCCATTGGGCCCAATAAGGAAGTCCTAGTCCAAAATGGACTTAAACAATAACTTCTAGGGTTTCCAATTGCTTAATGACTATTTGAATTGTTTGCATGGGGTGTTTGATTGAAATTTTGCTGACATAGAGTATGCATCATACATGCTCTTATATTTTTGATTCATAAATTGGTTTAAGTGTTGGTTACAAGGCACAAAAATTCCTAATTGTGACAGAGTCCATGCACTACCTCCACTAATCATGATCAATATCCAGGGCCAGACCTTCTGATGCTATCACATCGCGACATACTCATTCCATATCCACATACAAAGCTATCAACACATGCAGAGTCTTCAGCATGACTGGACTGCCTTACCAGGCCTTTAGCCCATCTGGACCACTCTCAGAACCTTCAACAGGTCTGGACCGCCCTCCAGGGCCTTCAGCCTGTCTGGATCATTCTCCGAGCCTTCAGCCTGACTAGTACGCCCACTGGCCTTCAGTCTATCCAGACCGCTCAATTAGCATTCATCATCCCGCGTTATCCCTCTAGAAAACTCTCCCATGCATATTGTTCTAGCCCTATAGGGGTTCCGAACTCTATTTGCATTCTACATACTCAATTCCGACCCGATCCCAGGCCTTCCACAATCAATCACCCTTGGTCTGCATCCCGCCCCGTCTGTCTGACACTTGCTCATACCAGCCTACGCTCGGCTGACAGAACCACTGTTGAATCCCAACAGTTAAACAACCTCTCATGCTTATCGATCTTCCGGAGAATTCTCCAATTCTCCCCCACATAGAGAATTGACTATCAACCACCGGTCGCCATCACCGACCTCCTCACCAACCCTACACAACACAATCCCTTACACGCGAACTGATTCCCACTAGAACAACAACCTTCACAAAATCACATATCAACACTGATCCTCTCGGACTTGAAAGAAACCCGACCTTCAGCTAACCACTCATCAAACTGTAGATGCTACCTGACATTCAGACCAAAAGCCAGATTTCCCACTAATAATCCTCATGAATGATAACCAATGAAATTCCCAACACCAAACCCATAACCCTCAAGGAACAACGAATACAATACCAAAAATCACACAACGAGACTAGCAAATATACAATACTAAAAAATAATCACAAGATAACAAGACATCAAGAAAGAAACATACCCGCAGCTGCATCCGGCACTGCCCTGACCTCCTCTACTGTAAGCTGAAAAACACGACCCTGAGCCCTCGGGGGCTCCGCTCTACCCTGACCTCCACCTGTAATCCTCAAAGTGGCCGGTGCTGGAGCCTGCACCGGTCTTGCAGCAAGCTGTGGACAGTTGACCCTCAAGTGTCCAACCTGATGGCAATGATACCAAATCCTTAGATCCCGAACCAGGGCTATCTGCCGACAATCCCTCGCATAGTGTCCCTCCTTTCTGCACTTGCGGCATTGACCACCGGACCTATAAAATCCGGTGTGACTCTTCCCATACTTCCCACAAGTGTGGCTGCTTTGATTTTCCAATCTAGAATCAACGGTCTTGGACCGTTTCGGCACCGGCTGCGACTGCACCGGAGTCTGCCTCTGCTCTCGCAACTGCAACTCAATCTCCAACTCAAGCCGCCTGGCGGCCTCCTGCAACTCCAACAAGGTCTCGCACCTCTGCGTAGACACAAACTGCCTGATATCCCTCTTGAGCATACTCAGATATCGGGACATCTGAGCCTGCTCCGAAAGTGAACTCAGGGCAAAACATTGCCCTCTCAGTGAACATCCTGGTGATCTCCGTCATCGAATTCGAATCCTGCTTCAGCTCAAGGAACTCCTGAGCCAGCCTCTCTCTCTCAACCCGCGGAACGTAACGAGTGCTTAACATCTCCCGGAACCGATCCTAAGAAACCGCAGCCCTCTGCGCATCCGAATATGACTCCGTGGTCAATCTTCACCAATCCTTCGCCCCGAGCCTCAACAGGTTCAGAGCACACCTCACCCTCTGATCAGCAGGGCATGAACACGTGAATAAACACCCCTTCACGTCCGACAACCATCTCATAGAAACAATCGGGTCCTGAACTCCATCGAAGGTAGGGGCTTCGTATTATCGAAGTCCCGATGCTGAAAACCTCGACCGACTCCTCCCCCTGTCGCTGCTATAGCCGCTGTAGCCGCCGCGGCAGCCGTCTCTGTGAGAGCCGCATAGCGCTCATCAAAATACTCAACCATGGCAGTCTTGATCGACCCAAACAGTTCCGGCAACTCGGTCCGGAACAACGCAGCAACCTCATCTTGCAGGATCTCACGAATCCTAGCATCCAACTCGCCTGTGCTCATCTGACCAATAACCTCGGGCGGTACTGACCCATCCTGACCGCGCTCTCCTGCTCTCGATCCTGACCCGGATCTGCTCCCAGCATGCCTCATAACCCCCATACTGAAAAACACTGCAAGATCTCAGATACTTCCCACCATCCTGGGAACCAACCCCCAACCCAACCCTAGAGGTCATGGTTTCTTTGATACGTGTATGGGTCCTGTGCTTTCAGTAGTACGGGCCCATACTAACTTCCACACCTACCCATATTTGTATCAAGTATTACCACAACACCCTAGTGAAAAACATACATAACAAGCACTTAACCCTCACTCCTAGAGGAACACCGAAAATCTCCTACAGAAGAACCCTAGGCTAGCAGGCATCATAAATCAAGCAACATTATCATGAAATCCTGAAGATCCCTAGCCTAGTACTAGCATGCTGTTCTAACATAGCTCAAAAACAAATATCATGTATGATATTTTGGGGTTACTTATTGGCTCTGGCTGATCGTACCTTCGCGTCCTCATTTACTCATTTTGAAAACCATTTTAAATTCTCTTTTGAAAACTCTCCTTGATTTGAGACTGGATTCACACGAATGTTCCTCCAATTCACTCAAACCAAGGCTCTGATACCAACTTGTAACGCTCTAAAAATTTCGACCAATTTAAACTTTTAAAAAACAACCCAGTTTCATTAAGTTATTACAAAAATGTTTTCAATACAATTATTATCAGAGTCTTCCCAGAAACACATCAAAAACATAATCATGAGGAGCGGTACGATCACGCCTTTGCCTTGCCACGGTCTCCTGAAGAACCTGAAAAACATTAAACCACAACTGTAAGCCCGAAAGCTTAGTGAGATACCCCCAAAACACCAACCACATATACCATACACACACAACATGTCATATCATAACAGAACACAGAACAACCATGCACTTTGGGTCTACTGTGTGACTGGTCCGCCCGCACTGGGCCTTCAGTCTACCTGGTCCACCCTCCGAGTCTAGCCACATACATCGAGTCTACAGTGTGATTGGTCCGCTCGCACCGGGCCTTCAATCCACCTGGTCCACTCTCTGAGTCTACAGTATGACTGGTCCGCCCGCACTGGGCCTTCAGTCGGCCTGGTCCACTCTCCGAGCCTCGGCACGTCTGGTCCGCCCTCTTGGGGCCTACAGCCTATCCGGACCGCTCACTAGGCCTTCGGGATAACCGGTCCGCCTTGGGTATGTTGGCCTACAGCACAAAGCAGGATCCGCCTCAACCCAACTCCAATCCAACAACCATGTGCACATAAACATTCAATCATATAACAAATCACATCCAATCAAACCGGTCTAACAGATCACATAGCATAACATCATCCTAACCAGGATATCGACCTAACTAGGTCTCTAACATAGCATCAATCTATATACCAGGATACCGACCTTAACCAGGTCTCTAACATAGCAGCATCCTATATACCAGGATACCGACCTTAACCAGGTCTCTAACATATACCATCCTAACTACCGGATGCAAACATAGCAAAGCAAAACATAACAACGATACCCGGATCACAATCCGATAAAGGGCCGGCCTTGGTGCCGTAGACCCTGTCGATATAGTAAGGATAACTCACCTCGCAACTGCCGACTGAAAAGATAAGACCAAGACGCTTCGACCACTGACACGATCTCCACCACTAGCCGACACCAACACTGAACTCAAAAAAATCCAACAATTACCAAAATGCCCCTGGAAGTCAACTGGTCAACCCTTGGTCAAAGTCAAAGTCAAAGTCAACCTCCTGACTGACTCTACTCGCCGAGTCAACCCGATGACTCGTCGAGTCCCCATGTTCAAAACTTCCCCAATCCGTGACTCAACTCGCTGAGTCACCCCGAGACTCTTTGAGTCCAACAACTCTGAGTCTCGCCGCACTCAACTCACCGAGTCCTCTCTTGACTCACCGATTCACGGCTCAACCAAAAGAAGGTTAGTACCTCACGACCAGACTCGCCGAGTTCTAGAACAGACTCGCCGAGTCCAAGGCTATCTTTAACTAACTCGCCGAGTTGTTCTTCTAACTCGTCGAGTTCCTTCCCACCTTCATGCAACTCGCCGAGTACACCCTTATGACTCGCCGAGTACCCCTAGATCTGAAACCATACAGAGGCTTTACGTGAATCCAAGTAGATCTATGCATTTTACACTCTAGGGTTTGGGTTTGGGACAAAAGGGCTTCATCAACCATTCAAGAACAGGGAATTTAATGCTCTCTAGACCTCCTCCATTCCAGATCTGAGGTAGCAACCTCAGATCTAACTTCCAACTCATAAAACCACAAGCTATTCTTTCCAAATGCTCCAAAAATGATGAATCTAGAAGAATAACAACCCAAGAAACGAAGTAATACTTCAAAAGAAAGCTCCAACAGAAGAGAAATCTGAATCCTTGCAAATCCCCTTGCTCCAAGCCTCTTAACTCTCCAAGATCTCTTCCAAAATCTCTTCTCCAAGGTTCAAAAGCTCTTAATCCACTCACAAACGCGTCTTAGGGTTTTCTGGACTTCAAGAGAGGGTAAACAGGTCGGGGAGTGGGTTTAATGTCCTTTAAATAGGGCTCATCCTCCGAAATTAGGGTTTTCTCCACTCAGCACCAACTCGTCGAGTCCAGCCGCCGACTCGTCGAGTTGGCCACTTAACACGCGACCAGAGTCGCGACCCTACTCGTCGAGTCCACTCATGGACTCGTCGAGTTGACCTTTCACATTTACACTTTGAACTCTTAACTTGCACTCCTGAACTCGGGATGTTACAAAGCCTCACCCCATGGCGCGCCTTGGCGCGCGCCAAGGCGCGCGTTTTAGAACACTGGGTATTATACTATTATTTAGTTGAAGATTATACACCTACAAAAGTTTAAGTTCTATCCCATATTAATCAAGTTATTTTTTTTTCTTTTTCATATATTATTTTAGAGTCCAACAATGATTTTAGTTGATTGCTATGATACTATGAATAGCAAGAATTAAAAAAAAACACTCACTTTAATTATTTGATGCACGTCTACCAAATTAGACTCATGAAACCATGCATGATGTTTAACATTTATTCTTGATTACCCTTTTATAAGTGGATCTGATTATCATTACGAAAGTCTCATGGCACTTCTTGAGAAGATTGGTCGATTGAAGATGGCAGGAACGTAAGGTTTTATCTTTATTGATTAGTATTGGTTGAGAAGGTGTAGTTGTGAGTGTGCATATATCTATTGTAATGTTAATTTAAAGTTTTCAATTTAAAAAATAGTAAATACTTCTGTTAATATGTTTGTCATAGCATTCTATTTTTACTTCATCCTATTACATCATTATACCTTCTACCTTTTCCTAATTATAAGACATTGTATTTTGAAAATTTCATGAGAGGTTTCATCATTTTTTCCCAAATCATTATGAACACTCTTTGGCAATGGTAGTAGACTAGCAGTGATGTCTCTTGTGGCAAGAATATGATGGATTTAGGTAGGTGGTTTTTTTATGTTTTATTTCATTTGTTTTAGTTTTGTTTGATTCTTGAATGTGATGTACAATTGGCATGTGTTGGGTGGGAACAAGGAGAAGTAAAATATTTTGATTAGTCATTACGATTTAACATTATCAATATTGTTTTTTTATGTCAAAGTATGTTGTTATTATAGGTATTTATGTTCAACTATCAAAAATTGTTTTTAAATAGTAATGTCTAGATGCAAAAAATATAGATAAAAAGTATGCAACTTTTATCGGGCAACCCGTCCACCGGTTAGGGTTACACTAAGCTTTTGGTCGATAAATCCATAAGATTGTATTATAGTTTTTTTAATAACAACTTTTATGAAATTTCTTATAATTGGTAATAATTATCGAAGTGAAAAGCCACATTGATTTGTCTCATAAAGATATAAGTTTTTAATAGGTTTACGTTTATTGGTTGCGATAGTTCTTAACAACTAACTTATTTAGATTTTCAATAAAATTTTATAAATTTTTACTCGTGGTTTCCACGGTTTGTAACCTAGTGTGTGTGTGTGTGTGTGTGTGTATATATATATATATATATATATATATATATATATATATATATATATATATATATATCCCTATATAATAAATGAATATGATTAATCTCATTCTGCCATGTGTCAAACTATTAAATCAATAACACGCCACATGTCATTGTTTTGGTTCTTCAATTTGAATTTTATTTTATTTTATAACTCATACTTACAAATACTCATAAATTCTTATATGACAACAAAATATGTCAATATTCCCCACGGCACCTATCCCCCGTTTAAGGGATATTTACCCAATTTTGTTACACTTATTATGTTTACATTTTCAAAAAAGTCAAGAAATATTAATATTAATACATTTTGAAATTTTTCAACGTCACGAGAGATATATTAGGCCCACATATGTGTTAAAATATTCATGCTCTATTTTTTTTACGAATTTATAAGTTTTTTAATTACAAGAATTTTTCTTTCGTCGTATGAAAAAAAACTTCATAAGTTCAAAAACATATTTTCCTGCTTATTTACCATGTGTATGCATATCAAATCCCTGAAATTCCTGAAAATTAGCAAAATTTCAAATTAAAGATATATCAAAATTAATAAACATCATTGACCCAATCAACATAATTTATCATTCAAAAATCTAAAATACGGTAATGATAATCTAATTTTGATATGTATTGAATACCTTCCATATAACCAACGTATAACACCTGAAACGATTTCAATACCTTTTGTTTTACAATGACATTTGACAAGATCCAAGGACAATCCTTATCTAAGGTTGGTTTGTTTTTGAAAGATCTGGTTTTTACACATGATCAATTATATGTTGTCCTATCTAGAGTTCAAAGTAGAGAATGATTAAAATTGTTAATTTTAGATAAGGATGATAGATTTACAAATAAAACTTATAATGTTGTGTTTGTAAAGAAGTTTTTAGAAATTTGTAAATTGTTTGTAAAATATTATTTATCGTAACATGTTTTATTATTATTGTTAAATTTTCTTTTATAATTCCTTATTTTTTAATACTATATGTTTATTTTAACAACTTATTTTTCTTAATTTTCTGATTTATATATCAATTTTAATTTTGTAACCGTGGTTCCCACAGGTTATAAACTAGTATATATATATATATATATATATATATATATATATATATATATATATATATATATATATATATTTTTTTTTATGCCAAAATAACTTTAGATATTATGATCGATTTGAAGACTCATCCATATACAATTTAGAAATAATTTCAAAATGACAACCAGAGGTATCCAAGTCATCTATGATTGTTAATTGTTGATCATTTTTGTAGTTAATTAAGCCATGTAGTTTAGGCCATTCTTGATCTGGTATTTATTAAAAAATGATAGCAGGCTTTATTACTTGCATTTATCATAAGGTTTCTAGGTTACATATTTGGCTGCATAAGAAGGTATTAGCTTGTGTTTGCTCAGTGTATGTTAAGGTTCTAATTGATATATAAATGCAGGGAACTCAGCGTAAAGGTGAACCCAAAGTGCACATGACAGAAAATGTCAAAATGATATAGTTTCCTTATTAGACGTCAAATGTGCGTTAAAATGTATTATTTTTCTTTTTTTAGTTGAGGGCGTTAATGTCTTTTTCACTCTTTTCCCAAGTGATTATTTAGTTTTAACACTTTTCAATAACATTATAACGACATTACTGTATGAATTTGTTAATGTATTGTCAAAGTAAATATCATTTCATAAAGAAGATTTCACTTCTCGAAGGTTGTATAGATTCACATCTATAAGAGATAATACTGGAAAGGTTCAACCTATCGGGAAAACTAAAAAACTATGTAAATTCCTATCAATTAGGATTATGGGTTCAAAGTGGCTATGTGTAGCAGGTGTTGATGTGGTCCAATTTGGTTCGGCTTTTGTAACATCCTATTTTGTTCCTGTCATTTCTTATTTCAGGGGTCTGGCCTGGAAGTCGACTGTGTAAAGGCTTTGGACCTTAAGAAAGTAAAGTTTAGTCCTTGTGGAAGGAGGTAATGATGGTTAAGAGATTTAACCCTTGAACTGTGTATTGGGCCGAAGGATAGAAAGGGAAAAGTCATAGAATGGGTTCTTGCATGAAATATAGATTCTTGTTCGAGAAGGTTTTAGTCCAAGATATTTAGATAATACTGTGGGGCTCTTCAATACCTTTTCGTGGATATAAAGATCGTCGAAATCGGAGTTAGAACAAAGAAGTTATGACCGTTAAAAGTTAGGAAGGTTTTGGGTTTAGCCTAGTATGATGGGCGTATAAGGAGTACCTTGGGTATACTAGGCATGGCTGAGCGTGACATTCAATCTGGTACGCTGGACATACCAGGAGTATGGTGGGCGTACGTGATCAAAACTCAAACCCTAATTTCGGGGTTTTGAGCCTTATTTAAGCTCCTTAACTTCCCCAAACCCTTTCCATTCTCAGCCTCCATCCCTTCAACGTCTTCCCTTGAAACTCTAACCCTATTTTGAGCCTTGTGAGCTAAAGAATGATTTTTTGTGTGATTTGGAGTGTTCTTGTTGCACCTTGGAAAAGAAGGAGCTCATCGGAGAAGTGTTGGTTGCATTGTAGCTTGTAGATCCATGCCTTGTTCACATTAACCCTATTTTGAGCCTTGTGAGCTAAAGAATGATTTTTTTTGTGTGATTTGGAGTGTTCTTGTTGCACCTTGGAAAAGAAGGAATTCATTGGAGAAGTGTTGGTTGCATTGTAGCTTGTAGATCCATGCCTTGTTCACATTGATCTTTCTGTTTAGAGGTATAAAGTTTGAATCTTGATGATGTATTTGTTAGATCTAGCTATTTTTGGGGTGTTATGAGTTTTTGGTCACTTTAGTGCATAAATTTTAGATCTTGAAAGTTTGTGACCTTGTTGTTATGGATAATGTTGGAAACTTTATCCATCTAAACATCATATTGATTCAGATCTGAAGGTTGGAGACTTGGACTTAATGAATTAAGTTGAAAAAAAAAGATGAACTTTTGGTCATTTTGATACTTAAAGTCTAGATCTAGGTTGTTGTGACCATTCTAATGGATAAAGTTGGAAACTTTATCCATTATGGAGCTATTAGGAACCATAAAAATGTGATATCGGTCCTTCTATCCCTTCCATGAAAGAGTTATGATGTCTTATTGGATTAATGAGTTAGGGTTTTGGCTTTTGGACCTTTTCAAGTCATGGTAAGTCATAAAGGTGGAAACTTTATGACTTAAGTTGATATTTTGAGTCTAGATTTGAGCTTTAGACAAAAGGTATTAAGTGATAAAGTACTTAATCAAGCCGCGTATGTTGGGCATACGAGGAGTGCGATAGGCATACTCAATTGCCATGGACTTTGACCTTTGTTAAGCTCCATTGACCGTTGACTTTTGACCAAGTTTGACTTTTGGTCAAACTTGAGGATTTTGGGCTATTGATTAAGACTCTATCTGGTTCTGGTGTTAGTAGGTTCATGGGTGAAAGCAGTGCTCTAAAGGGATCGTATCACAATATTTCTGAGTTCTTTGATTCAGGTGAGTTTTCCTCACTGTACATGTGGGTCGAATGCACCAATTTCGGCCCACTAAGTTATGTACCCTGGTATGTAGGATGCTATTATGTTGTGGTGATCTGTTAGATCTGTATCCTGGTATATAGGATGTTGTTGTGTTATAGTGATCTGCTAGACATGTGTTTATATCCTTTCATGATAGGATTTCATAGTAGTGGTACACCGGTTATCATCTAGTAGAGTGCCCTAGGGGCTGTATGTAGTCATGTAGGATAAATCGAGAACTCTTGATCTAAGCTTTCTTGCATGTTCCTCGTTTGGTTGTGGCTCTAGTGTAATATCATCTGTTCAGGTGGCTATCTCACCTTTGGTTACTTATGGTTACGTATTTCATGAAGGTTAGCTGGTAGTGGGGCAGTGTGTTGTGAGAGGACTAGTAGGCAGTAGTGAGATGTATGATTGATGTTTGCCTGTATTATGTGCCTACTTGATCCTTGATTGTTTATATATTGACATGCGATGGTGGGGTTGAAGCTATACTACTTTGTGTTGTAAGCCAACAAACCCATGGAAATCCGCCCACTAGGTTTTGGGCTAGGGTAATCCAACTAGGAGGTTGGGCTAAGGTAATCCGACCTGGAGGTTGTGGACCCAGTATGCTATATGTAGGGTAATCAAACCGGGAGGCTGTGGACCCAATATGCTATATGTAGGGCAATCTAACCGGGAGGTTGTGGACCTAACATGCATTATGTATATCTGTTTGGTTGTGTGTGGTATTTTGGAGGAAACTCACTAAGCTTTGTGCTTACCTAGTTTTTTGTCTTTCAGGTTTATCGGTTATCGGTCAGCTGTGGGATTTTCTATCGAGTCATATTAGTTTTTATTTGCTATAGAAGTATGTAGGGTGTGCTTATGCTTTAGACTCTAGGGTGTTAGGGGCCCAATTCGAAGGATGTGATGAGGGCTTCATTGTTTGTTCTTGTTTGATTGGGACTTGGAAGTCTGATTCACATCCCTAAGACTTGGTAAGGTTAGTTAAGTCTTGTTGAACCTGAGTGTTGTTATCGGTTAGTGGATCGGGGGTAAGCCCGAGTGTTGTTATCGGTTAGTGGATCGGGGGTAAGCCTGAGTGTTGTTATGAATCGTGGGTAAGCCCGAGTGTTGTTATCGGTAGTGAATCGGGGGTAAGCTCGAGTATTGTTATCGGTTAGTGGATCGGGGGTAACCCAAGTACTATTATTGGTTGGTGGATCGGGGGTAAGCCTGAGTGTTGTTATCGGTTAGTGGATCGGGGGTAAGCCCAAGTGTTATCATTGGTTAATGGATCGGGGGTAAGCTCGAGTTTTGTTATCGGTTAATAGGTCGGGGGTAAGCCCGAGTATTGCCATTAGATAGCTAAGCAGGACTGTCAGAGTCAAGAAGGAGTGTGGTTGAGTTTAGTATGTGACCATATAGTTTTCGTCGCGATAGTGCACTTATGTGCGGGATTAACATGCCCACGTTTGGCCAAGAAGGTTTTGGGCCGATCAAATCTACAGATTTTTAGTTAGTTTGGTTGATGTGAGGGTTGCAACAGGTCCCGAGTAAGGAAGAGGTTCTTTCCGTTATGATTTAAGGAGGTTATGTAGAGACATTTATTAAGGCCACGTGGTATTGGCAGAATTTATAGGTTGGCAGAATTGTCAAAGGATGGTCGAATGCTAAAGATGCTACAATGAAGATGAATCAGATCGTGGGTTCAGTTTCAAATGTCCCTCAAGGGGTTACATCGGGAAATGGAAGTGAGAACTGATTTCGAGGACAAAATTTATTTTAAGTGGGGTAGAATTGTAACATCGTGTTCCTGTCATTTCTTATTTCAGGGCCGTGGGCCAGAAGTCGATTATGTAAAGGATTTGGACCTTAATAAGGCAAAGTTTAGTCCTTGTGGAAGGAGGTAATGATGGTTAAGAGATTTAACCCTCGAACTATGTATTGGGCAAAATGATAGAAAGGCAAAGTCATAGTTTGGGTTCTTACATGAAATATGGATTCTTATTCTAGAAGTTTTTAGTTCAATATATTTAGATAATATTGTAGGGCTCTTCAATACCTTTCCGTGGATGTAAAGATCGTCGAAATCGGAGTTCGAATGAAGAAGTTACGACCGTCAGAAGTTATGAAGGTTTTGGGTTTAACCTAGTACGTTGGGTGTACAGGGATTACGATGGGTATATTAGGCATGGCTGAATGCGACATTCAATCTGGTATGTTGGGTGTATCAAGAGTACGTTGGGCATACACGATTAGAACCCAAACCCTAATTTCAGGGTTTTAAGCCCTATCTAAGCTCCTTAACTTCCCCAAACCCTTTCCATTCTCAGACTCCATCCCTTCGACGTCCTCCCTTGAAACCCTAACCCTAGTTTGATCCTTGTGAGCTAAAGAAGGAGTTTTTGAGTGATTTGTAGTGTTCTTGGTGCACCTTGGAGAAGAAGGATCTCATGGAGAAGTGTGGGTTGCATTGGGGCTTATAGATCCAGACCTTGTTCACCTTGATCTTTCTTTTGGAGGTATAAAGCTTGAATCTTGATGATGCATTTGTTAGATCTAGCTAGTTTTGGGTTGTTATGAGATTTCAGTCACTTTAGTGTATAAAGTTTAGATCTTGAAACATTGTGACTGTAGACTTTTGACTAAGTTTGACTTTTGGTCAAACTTCAGGATTTTGGGCTATTAATTAAGATTCTATCTGGTTCTGGTGTTAGTAGGTTCGTGGGTGCAAGCAGTGCTCTAAAGGGGTCATATTGTAGTGTTTCTGAGTTCTTTGATTTAAGTGAGTTTTCCTCACTGTACATGTGGGTAGAAGGCACCAATGTCGGACCACTAAGTTATGTATCCTTGTATCTAGGAAGTTATGATGTGGTGATCTGTTAGATCTATATCCTGGTATATAGGATGTTGTTGTGCTATAGTGATCTTTTAGACATGTGTTTATATCCTTACATGATAGGATGTCGTAGTAGTGGTACACCGGTTATTATCTGGTAGAGTTCCCTAAAGGATGTATGTAGTCATGTACGATAGCCTGAGAACTCTTGATCTTGGCTTTCTTGCATGTTCCTTGTTTGGTTGTGGCTCTAGAGTAGGATCATTTGTTCAGGTGGCCATCTCACCTCAGGTTACTTATGGTTACGCATTTCATGGAGGTTAGCTGGTAGCGGGACAATGTGCTGTCAGAGGACTAGTAGGCGGTAGTGAGCTGTATGATTGATGTTTGCCTGTATTATGTGCCTACTTGATCCTTGATTGTTTATATGTCGACATGGGATGGTAGGGTTGAGGCTGTACTGCTTTGTGTTGTAAGCTAACAAACCCGTGGAATCCAACCGAGAGGTTGTGGGCCTGGGCAATCCAACCAGAAGGTTGTGGGCTAGGGTAATCTACCCAGAAGGTTGTAGACCCAGTATACTATATGTAGGGTAATCCAACCAGGAGGTATGGACCCAATATATTATATGTAGGGAAATCTATCCGGGAGGTTGTGGACCCAACATGCATTATGTATATCCGTTTGGCTGTGTGTGGTATTTTCGAGGAAACTCAGTAAGCATTGTCCTTACCGAGTTGTTTATGTCTTTTAGGTTTTATCGATGATCGTTGGAAGGCGAAGGTGGGACTGTACACACTCATCAATAACATTGAGGATTCCATGTTTCTTATATTACTCTGATTTTCAATAAATGTAATTGATAATAAACGATTTTCTTAATAATGGATTTATAAATGGGAAGTTTTACTCAAATAAAATGAAAATTTTTGGTTGTGAAAATGGGGCGTTACAACTTTCTTTGGAGATGTTTCCAATTTGGTTAGGTTTTTAAAATATCTAAATTATTTTTCACAGTTATGGCATCATACTTCCAAAAAATTTGTGAAAAAAAACCCAAATTACCAATTACCAAAATTTATCAGGGGTGGGTCGTTCTGAACACGGGCCACTAACGTACTTAGTGTGTGTGTGTGTGTATATATATATATATATATATATATATATATATATATATATATTCTTAAATTGAAAAAAATAATTAAAGTATTTGTCTCTCGATTTGTCCATTTTTTAGTTTTCATGGGCGCAAAAACAGTTCAAGCACCTCTCTTACACATTTTGTGCCTAATAAACCTAATAAACCCAACTCTCTTCTTAGAGACACATAGGTATATGTGTTGATAGTCCATAAATGAGATTAATTATATTAAGAGTGAATTACACGAATGGTCCCTATGGTTTGGGGTAATTTGCAAGTTTGGTCCCCAACTTATTCTTTAACTCGGAAGGTCACTACAATTTGTTATTATTGTGTGCTTGGTCCATGTCTTACCTAAAAAGACTACTTTGTCCTTGATTTTTTAATTTATTTAAATAAACACACCCCCAATCCGACTTCCACCTCACATTATCTTATCTTACCTACCCCATTTTATTTAAATAAATTAAAAAAAAAATTAAGGGTAAAATAGTATTTTTAGACAAGACATGGACCAAGCACACAACAAAAACAAACTGTTGGGACCTTTCGAGTTTGGGGCTAAACATGCAAATTACCCCAAGCCACAGGGAGCATTCGTGTAATCTATGTTGGATAAGGTGTCTAAGTCGAAATTCTTTGATACTTGATGCAAAATAACTGAAAAATAGCTGAAAAAGTCGAAATTCTTGCTGTCTGCACAGGGGACTCGACGAGTCCAAGCGTATCTGCAACCAACTCGGCGAGTCAGTTCATGCACTCGACGAGTTGGCCAGGCAGAGTGCAAATTTTCAATTTTTGCTACTGGAAATGGACTAGAAATATTACCCTAAACTTTTTTGGTGTTTTAAAACTTGTTTTAGATGGTGTAATGGTTGTTCTAATCCATTTACAATGGCTAATATCAAAATTCCATGTATATATGTGTTCATATGTTCTTGAAATTTTGATATGAATATTCATGTTTTTATGAGTTCTTGCAAGATCATAGGAATTATGTGCTATTGATTGGTATTTAATGCATGATTATGATGTGTTTTAATGGAGTCCTTAACTTGTCCTCAAGTTATGGATAACCAAAAGTCACTTTGTAATAAATCAATTAAAAGAACACATAAGTTACAAAAATGAAGAGTCTTCATTTTTAATAAACAATAACTCGTAAGTTATGAATGAAAAGTTTTGTAAAGTTACAAAACTTGCCCTCAAGTTTTGGAACATGTAAAGTCATCTAGTAAACTTTAGTTCCAACCCCTAGAATTTTAAAAGTTAAAATTCAACCCTTATACTTTATAATATTATAAGTTAATAATATATATATATATATATATATATATATATATATGTGTGTGTGTGTGTGTGTGTGTGTATAAGATCAAGTCGTTTTACCGTTAGTAGGCCTCATTCACGAAGCCGATCTATAAGGGGGGGTATAAGGTTGTTGCCTATAAAATGGCAGCTTAATGGGTGTCTACTCTCACCCACCGTTTCCTTGATTGGTGGAGGGTCGTTAGACGAACGGGTAGGACAATGACTTAAAAATTCTCATTAAAAGTATAATGATTATTATAAAGTAACTAAATGCTTTTCTAAATTCCCAATCTTAGTTACTTTAGGGAAATGTGAATAAGGTGCTAACCTATGAAATTACACTTTGCACTTTGATTAAGTTGTTAGTGGAGCGTGTGTGGTTAACCGGCACACTAACTTTGACTTAACAAGGTAGGCAAAGGGTGACTTAAGGTTTTTCATAGGTCGGTGGAGCACGTGTGGCTAACCGGTACATCGATTAAGTGAAAAATATTAAGGGTACCAAGTAATTTGCATGGTTACTTCACACCTTGTTTTGTGATCCTCGACATCCCAGTCACAAAACATGAAGGGCACACTCGAGATTGAAACATGCCATTGAAAAGTTCAATGAATCTCAAAAAAATCTAGGAGTTTCTAAAAACCAATTAAAACCTAATAATTTATATTTCGTATTTCATGGTGGAAATTGGTGAATCGTCATTCACCTACCTTTCAAATATGTTATAGCTTAGATTACGACATCCCTCTTCTAGGTTATGATATATTGTGATTGGATCCTAGCCTTAATATTACATTTGGGTGTTTTATTAAGGACTATCATTTTATCTAAACTAAACTTGTTTTCTTCTTTTCATATGTCAACCAACAATGCTGCTTCTGGCTCAAACCCTACCGACTCCTTCTCTCTCATGAACCTTTGTGGGAGTGTCATCTTTGATGGATCCAAATTTATGGATTGGATAAAGAACATCAGGATAGTCACTTGGTATAAGGACAAAGAATATGTCATCGATAAGGAGCTTAAGGTACCCGAGCCGTCTGCTTCTCCTGAGGAGGTCACTTGATAGTGTCATATTTATACACATATCTAGGCAATATTTTAATACATTTTAAGCTATAATTTAGTTAATTGCAAAGATATTTGGTACTTATAATGTTTAAATTATATTTTTGCAGCCAAAAGTGGACATTTTTGAAGAAAATGATTGAAACCGACAAAAGCTGGATACTTGGAGGACTGGAGCTGAAAAAGATACAAAAAGGATGTTGTTAGACAGCTTGACCCCTCGTCGGTATTTTGACCATATCTCGTGACTCGTAACTCCGATTGACGAGATTCAAAATGATATGAAAATTAGACAAAATTTCGGACGACTTTCGTTTTTGAACCAAATCCTAATTCCCAGTTCTCACGACATGAGGATTATAATCTCACGACGTGAGATTGATTCTTCTAGAAGATAGCTACGCGGAATGCAGTTTCCTTGCAGAACACGAATTCTACTGAGATCACAACGTGAGACCTTAATTCTCACGACGTGAGATGTGATTTTTGGTAAATATAAATATCCATTAGCATATCGACTTTGGGGAGGTTGGATCTGATTTCCTGGAGTTATAATCGAGTTTAGAGGTCAGAAAAGTGCGAAAAACACCTTTTGAAAGGAGGGATTGTTTGAAGATCAAGAAGTTGAAGATTAAAACGCTACATTCGGCTTGCATTAGTTTAATCATGTCAATTTATTATGAACTTGTGTGTTTACTTTCATATATGAGTAGCTAAATTAGTAGACTTTCGTTTAGCTAGATGAAACTTTGAATCTATGGCTTAGTTTATTAATTTATGGATTTTATAAGTTGGTTTTGTGCATGTGTTTGATTATCATTACCTAGCATGTTAAATTTTGTGACTTTGTTGCTTTAATTCAGGTTCTGTGTAGCTTAGTGACCATTAAATTACATGAACTTGTTACCTAATAGTTTAGTGACTATTAAATTGCTAGAGCTAGGATCGACCAAATCTTTGATAAGTGATAAAAGTAACTAATTTAGTTGTGCTAGAGAGCATAAATTATGACCATAATTGTGTTTTCTTAGATAAATCTTACATAGCCCATCTATAATTAAGAACTAATTTTGTGTTTTGTTTATGTATGACCATACAAGGTAGTTCATGAATTGGTAAAAAGATTAGTAAATTTGGACTTGAATTACTAATATAATAATAATTGGTGACCAACTTTAATAACTCATAATTAGTAACTAACCATAGAGGAGAAGTGGATTCGAACTAAACGAAAGTATTTTTAGAATATTGATTAAAACTATTAGTTAATTGTTAAAGTTTGTCTGAACTTATAAAATCAGATAAAAAACCATTTTAACTTTTTCTTGTTTTAAGTTAAATTTTAGTAATTAGGTTAATTAATTAAATCCATTCCCTGAGTTCGATACCCGACTGTTTGTGCTATACTATTTGCGAAAAGGTACACTGCCTTTAGTCGAATAGCTAGTTAGATAGTAGGTAAAACTAGTAGGTGTAGTATTTCAACACATCATCGCTGAATATGAGGCACATGAAAGGGATGCTACCAAAGTGGAATGCATCATGTTGGCCACTATGACAGCCGAGCTCCAAAAGTCCTATGAGGACTACTATCATTTTGAGATGCACCAGGATTTGATGGACCACTACCATCAGAGTGCTCGTCAAGAGCGATATGAAATCATCTCCTCCATGATAACAACCCGAATGAAGGATGGTGAACCCATCACGGGCCACATGCAGAAAATGCAAAGGTATGTGGACTGTTTGCTGAAGCTAAATGTGAACTTCCCCGAGGAGTTAGCAATAGATATCATTTTGCACTCCTTACCATCATGTTACGATCAATTCCGCATGACATACCACATGAACAAGGAGGAAGTTACCCTCAACAAGCTTCTAGGACTCCTAAAGACCGAGGAAACGGGTCTTAAAGGTAAGTCGGTTTTTTACCACTTCTACTCCTACTCCAAACTCCGCCCCTGTCCTGGCAATTGGGAAAGGTAGAGGGAAAAAGAGGAAGAGCCCTTCGAAGGGTACCAAGGGTAAGACCCTTGATGGCTCCTCTTCAAGTGGAACCAAGAAAGGTTACGTCACTCCTTCTTCTGACCCAAAAGAGGATGAATGCTTCTATTGCCATGAAAAGTCGCATTGGAAGCGGAACTGCCCAAAGTACCAGCAAGACATAAAGGATGGGAAAGTGAAACCCACCCCCGCAGGTATTTACACAATATTGTCTAATAACTCACCTTATTCTAACTCTTGGGTCCTGATATAGGATGTGGAATTCACATATGTTCTGATTTGCAGGGACTAAGAAGAAGTGAGAATGTGGAGCATGGAAAGATAAACTTGATCATGGGGAATAGGAAAGCTTCACCTGTTACCAAGATTGGAGTTTATTCTTTGTTGCTAAGTAGTGGGTTTACATTATATTTGAATAAATGTTGTTACTTGCCTGCAATGGAAAGAAATATTATTTCCTTTCATGCTTTGTACAAAGAAGGGTTTACCTTTTCTTTTGATAATAAAGTTGGTGGAATAAATGCTTTATTTAATAATGTTCTTTATTTTAAAGCATTACCTTGTGATGGTGTGTATGAAGCTGTGTCTATTGTAGATAACCTAAGAAATAATGTGTTGTGTATTAATTGTTCGAATATTAATAACTTGGATAAAGCATCATTATGGCATTGTCGTCTTGGACATGTAAGCAAGAAACGCATAGGCCAACTCCAAAAAGATGGAGTCTTGGAGTCATTTGACCTAAAGTCAGATGATAGTTGTGAATCATGCTTACTTGAAAAAATGACAAGGTCACCCTTTACTGGTTCTTGTGCAAGGGGTGAAGGTTTGTTGGATCTAGTGCACACAGATGTGTGTAGACCCTTCAAAACTGCCATAAGGGATGCTAATCGTTATTATGTGACTTTTACATATGATTATAGTAGATATAGATATGTCTACTTAATCAAGCATAAGTCAGAGACTTTTGAAAGGTTTAAAGAGTTTAAACAAGAAGTCGAGAATCAATTGGGCATGAACATTAAGATGCTTCGATCCAATCATGGTGGTGAGTATCTTAGTACACAGTTCCTCGACTATCTTAAGGAATGTGGGATTGTCTCACAATCGACACCTACCAGAACACCACAGTTGAATGGTGTGGCTGAGAGGCATAATCGAACCTTGTTGGATATGGTTCGTTCCATGATGAGTCGAGCTTCGCTAACAATCTCATTTTGGGGGTATGCCTTAGAGACCGCCGCCCATATCCTTAATCTAGTCCCTACAAAGAAAGTTGCCAAAAATCCTCATGAGATGTAGACTGGAAAAGTTCCTAATATAGACCACATCAAGATTTGGGGTTGCAAGGCTTTAGTGAGGCGTGAGACTCACGATAGACTCGAACCTCGAAGTGAGAGGTGTATTTTCATCGGCTACCCACAAAAATCCTTTGGTTACCTCTTCTATAGACCCAGTGAGAATGTGGTCTTTGTATCAAGGAGGGGTGTCTTTCGAGAGAGAGTTCATAAGCCAAGGAAATAGTGGGAGGCAAATCAACCTCGAAGAAATTCAAGAGTCGAGTGGTGAAGGAACTTCAAACCCTAGCAGTCAACCTGATGAGGAAACTCCTGTTGATCCGACAGAAGAGTCTGTACCTCTGAGGCGTTCCACGAGAGTTAGGAATGCACCTGAGCACTACTATGGTTTCCATATTACCGCGGAAGGTGAGACGCTTATTAGTGATGAGACACTAGTAAGTTTGGATGAACCTAACAACTATACAGAAGTCATGGCTGGCCCTGAGTCTGCTAAATGGAAAGAGGCAATGGACAGCGAGATACAGTCCATGTATGACAATCAAGTTTGGAACTTGGTTGACAATGTACCAGGTCGTAAGACAATTGGGTGCAAATGGATCTTCAAAAAGAAGACCGACATGGAAGGTAATGTACACACTTATAAGGCACGACTGGTTGCAAAGGGCTTTTCTCACACTCCAAGAGTTGATTATGATGAGACCTTTTCACCAGTAGCAAAGATTAAGTCCATTAGGGTCCTGTTAGCCATTGCTGCATTTCATGATTATGAAATATGGCAAATGGATGTCAAAACCGCCTTCCTTAATGGAAGTTTGGCTGAAGATGTTTACATGTGTCATTCAGAGGGTTTTGTCAGTACAGAATACCCTAATAGAGTGTGTAAGCTTGAGAAATCCATCTATGGATTGAAACAAGCACCTCGTAGATGGAATCTTTGTTTCGATGAGAAAGTCAAAGAGTTTGGCTTTTCGAGGAGTGAAGATGAATCTTCTGTATATGTCAAGGCTAATGGGAGTATAGATAGTTTTTTGGTACTGTATGTGGATGACATACTACTCATAGGAAATGATATCCCAACTCTACAGGAAGTTAAGTCCTGGCTTGGGAAGTGTTTTACTATGAAAGACCTAGGAGAAGCTGTCTATATTCTAAGGATAAGGATTCTAAGAGACCGGAGTAAAAGACTAATAGGACTTAGTCAGAGTACCTACTTGGATAAGGTGCCGAAGAGGTTCAACATGCAAGATTCCAAGAAAGGAGAGTTACCCATCCAGAGTAACGCCAGATTGAGTAAGACTCAAAGCCCGAGTACCGAGGCTGATATAGCATAAATGAGTCGAGTACCTTGTGCTTCTGCTGTAGGCTCGATCATGTATGCTATAACTTGTACTCGTCCTGGTGTAGCCTTTTCTTTGAGCATGGTCAGCAGATATCATGGGAATCCTGGCAAGGCTCACTAGACTGCGGTAAAGAATATCCTCAAGTACCTGCGGAGGACTAAGGACTGGGTCCTCAACCTCGGTGGGAGTGATGACTTGAGAGTTGTAGGGTATAGTGATGCTAGATTCTAGAATGATAGGGATAATTTCCGATCTTAGTCAGGCTGGTTCTTTACCT
Source organism: Lactuca sativa (assembly GCF_002870075.4). Taxonomy (NCBI): domain Eukaryota; kingdom Viridiplantae; phylum Streptophyta; class Magnoliopsida; order Asterales; family Asteraceae; genus Lactuca; species Lactuca sativa. The sequence continues at coordinate 8,242,523 of NC_056623.2, read as the reverse complement.
TAAACGGAGGGGCAATTGCTTAGAAAAGTTCCAAGCAGGAGACAGTGGCTGATTCAACTTGCGAATCAGAGTATATAGCGGCAAGCGAGGCAGCAAAGGAGGCAATAGGGTTGAAGAACTTCATTGGAGACCTTGGAGTTGTACTAGCTATAAAGGAGCCTATGGAAATTTTCTATGATAGTGAAAGTGCAGTTGCCTTAGCGAAAGAACCAAGGGATCATGGGAGATCCAGACACATCAACAGAAAATACCATTTCATCAGACATCGAACAGAAGAAGGACTCCTCGTGGCAAAGAGGGTATCATCGGATGAGAAACCAGCAGATCCCCTCACGAAGGGACTGGGTAGGGTTAAGCATCTCCAGCATGCGAGGCGTATAGGGCTGAAGGATGATATTAGTTTTAGTAGTTAGATAGCTTAGAAATTTGTAAAGTGTAATTGACATTTGATGATGAATAAAATTTGTGTTTATTTATGAGTAAAGTGTTGCTATCTTTTGTCAATCGTTTACTATTATTTATTTCGCATGTTTTAACTTCCAGAATATTTATGTTATGTATTACATATTATTCAAATTCTCCACATTCGGTCATATGTTGGAAGTAGGTATGAATTAAGATTGTCATGGGTTGGCTTGTAGAGGTCTAAGATGTTGGATATAGCTACAACACTCATGAGTGCTTATAAGTTCTGAGTATTGGATTCAACCCACGCTCACTGGTATTAGTTCATGGAATTTATCTCGCGTGATCGTGAGACGGTAATATCATATAAGTCTTCAAACCTAGAGACATGACTTGTTGCCTACGAGTTGGTTATGCATTGATCGTACGAAAACGCATTGGTAACTCGATGTTATAAAATGTGCTTTTGTGTGTGATTCAACAAGTAGTAGAACAAGCATATAAGTCGAAATTTATCTGTTCCTTCTTTGATTAGAAGCGATATCTGGGGCCCTCGATGATTTTGTTTTGACCTATGTACCGGGCCCGGTCAGAACTAAATTGATGTGTTCGATTAAGTTCTTTATCAAACAAATTGAAAATCAAGAAACAAACTGCTGGAGAATAAGTAAGACATTGTTCCGTGTATTTTTTCCGCTGATATCTAGAACAGAGGATTATATGATCACTTATCTTAAATGGCGTATCATCATCATCTTAGTTCCAAGAGACCTTGAAAGAACTACGATTGCTGATCGGTTCCTGAAGTCATACTTCCAATTATAGTTATTAGACTTATCCAAGTGGGAGATTGTTGGATAAGGTGTCTAAGTCCATAACTATTTTTGGTATGTACTTGACCCGGTTTGGCATGGTCCATTTTGGTTGCATGGCATCATGCATTTGGATAAACTAAAATGAGAGAAATAACAGTTATGGTTTATTAATATATTAAAAGTTCTAATATATTAATAATATTATTTAATTAGTATTGATCAAGAATTAATTTCGAATTAATTAATAATATGTTTTCATTTGCAAACTTAAAAAGTAAGTATAATTCTTTGTTAGTTATATTTTTTTTTGTGTGATAAAATTTAATCCCTTGGTATACTAATCTTCTCCTTTATTCAAATTTCTCTTATTCACTTCTTGGATAAATAATTACACTTGATGATGATTTAGAAGCTGCTACTTCAAAATTTCCTTATGCCTTAGTCTATTTATTTTATTACTATTATTAGTTTGAATTTTAAGCATATGCTGACAGACGTCCAATATTAGTATTCAGGAAATTGAGTAATCTAACCCTTATTTCGGGTGTTTTTAAAAAATATTACTTTTTTTGGCAAAATAACCACATATTCTGGAATGGGTCGTTGCGGAACGTATTTCATATTATTTTTCAGGTGGCTCGACCTAGGGATGTGAGTTTGGACTGAATACCCGAACCGAAACCGAAACCCGGACCGGACCGAACCGAATTAGGACAGAATAAGTTATTTGGGTTGATTCTTGGGTATCTATTTTTGCCCAAGTCGGATTTTGGGTTATTCGGTCCGGGTTACCCGAATAAATATTTAATTGGGCCAAAAAGACCGACCCAGAAAGTGAATAGTCACTTGAACCGAATAACCCAAATAAACCGAAATGACCCGAATAACTCAAATAAACCCAAATGCCCGAATAACCCAAATAAGGAAATTTTATATTTAGTTCAAGAAAAAAAAATATTAAATTAATATTTTTTTTCTTCAACTAGATATAGAATTTCCTTATTTAGGTTATTCGGGTCATTTCGGTTTATTCGGGTTATTCGGGTCATTTCGATTTATTCGAGTTATTCGGTTCAAAAACATAGTGTGAATGTTTATTTCGGTTATTTGTGGTCCTTTCGGGTTAATAACCGAACTGAATTCGTATTACCCGAACCGAACCAGTCTGTATTAGTATAATTGGTCTGGGTTTCGGTTCTCACTTTTCATCCAATTCGGGTTGCGGGTTTTCGGGTTGGTTCCGGCCCGACCCATTTCATTGGATCCAAAATGCTTATTTTGGATCAACCGTATATGTTCCGGATCGAGATTTTGAATTTTAAAATCTAGAATATAATTTGAGGCAACGACTTTCCGATTTTGACGTTCCGACTCGATTCCGACACGCAACTCCAATCTTCGACACGTAACTCCGATCTCTGACACCCATCTCCGACATTGAAGACGACCACTACGACCTCGTTATTTTGTAGGTATGTTCTTCGTTTTCTTTTTACATAGTTTCCTTGTTTGTTTAAGGTGCCTATTCTTAAATTGTAACTATTTTGGAATTCGTAGAACACCTCCGGAATGAACTTAAAACGTTATGAAGTTTAAATTAAAGATGTCATTGTGGTAGGACCAACTGAAAAGTAGTTTAAATGTTTAGGTATTGTTGATTTACATCGAAATGTAGTGTTCTAGATCTAAACAGTTCATTCTGGAAGCATCCGAACTGTTCCAGAACACGATGAACTCGTCCGAAACATTTGGAACAGGTTCGGAATTGCTCCCGAACTAGTCCGGAATATTGGTCATTTTCGTTTTTGAATGAAGTGTTAACACCTTTTTTTATTTGTGCAACACCACATGGTTTTTGATGCATCAGCTACACTCTTGTGTAAACCCAAAATCGTGGGGCAAATTCTAGCGGCATTCAGAGACAGACCCGGATGCAAGACTATGTTCCAGAATACATGTTTTGGGAGGTCGTTAGACATTCCTAATGTAGATGGGGATCCTTTTATTATACATTACTTCTTTTGCCACAAAGTTTTCACCGAAACCAGAAGCCAAGTACAGGAAATGTTTTTTGAGATTGGGGGTTACAAGTTGTGTTTTGGGAAGAAAGAATTTTGTCTCATTGCCAACTTTAGGTTTGGTGACTATGTTCCTGCTTCTGCATCCGACGTCACCTTCCATTCTCATTCCTTTCTTATGGTCCCGAGTAATGTCTCGGTCAAATTAGACGATGTTATGACGGTGTTCAAACATTCACTCAATCAGTTAACGGATGAGGATGCGGTTCATCTATGTCTTTCTATACCTGTTAGAGAATGGTTTTAATGGGAGATTTCCTAAACAACCTGTACTTAGAGTATTTCGCTTTGCTATCCAACCTTGATGAATTCAACATGTATAATGTCGTATATTTTATAAATACTGATTATAATTACTTATCGTTACTAATATGTTTTAGAAATTTAATTGTTAACTAATTTTTTATGTGGTATATATTCATGGGGTCGCGGGGGGGGGGGGGGGGGGAGGATAATTTGGGATCAATTGTACAAACAACTATTTACTGTATTCAATAAGGTTGACAAGCTTATACATCTACACGAACCAAAAGAGAAACAACCTAAAAAATGACCTACACCCTTAACGGGTTTGTATACGCTTTTAAGGTAAGTATATGATGAAATATTTATTATTATTTTTTTGTTTGCTAAGATTCTAACAATTTATTTGTTTTCTAACATTCATGTATGGATTCTTGAGACTTTTCCACCGAGCAGTTTGTTTGGTACCCGACAACAGAATGTGATGCCTCGGGCTGTTGCATTGTCTAAATGAGGGCCTTACAAAAGACTCACCGCAACCAATTTTTACAAATCGAAGACGTATGTTTACTTTATTATTTGAATATTAATTTATTTTATAATTTATGTTTACTTATAAATTGATAATTTTCTTAGCAGGATAATAGACTCGTACGGAAGTTGGAGCTAACAGAAGATGAGATGTGTGCTGAATGGTGGATAGTTAGCTCGACATGGATTGATTGTATTGATTTTCTTGACACTGAAGTTCACATGACACCTTCCCTAACACCATCACCCAAAAACTTTCTACCCATGAGCCTCAAGAAAAGAAGGCACAAATAGATGTGTAACGTCCCAAAAATTAAGACTAAAAGTTTTCGTTTTTAAATTAATAAAACTATTATCCAAAACATCACCATAAAAATCATGGTGGAACAAGTGTATCAACAACATCACAAATCATTATAGCAACATAAAATACGGAACGAGGTGGTGTGTGCACTGAAATCATCACAGGCTCTTTCCCTTTGAACAAGAAGTACCTGCAAACAAAAACTGAAAAATGTAAGCACAAAGCTTAGTAAGTTCCCCAAAATACCACATACCATACATAATAAACATATAATGGGTCTCGCCCGACATCAAGCCCCACTAGGTATACAAATATATCATTCATCAGACTCCCTGGCATCGGGCCCCGCCGGTAACATGCAAACACATAAACACATGCAAAGATCACAAAGATAAATGCAAATAACAAAAGTAAATAGCATACAATATAATCATCAGGTCCCGCCTGACATCGGGCCCCGCTCGGTACACATAAAACACATAACACATGCAAGAGTCACACATACAACTAGCATACTAATCATAACAAACCATGGGCCGACATTGGTGCCTTCGACAGAAAATCTACACGCTGAACATCTGAATAACACAACCCTAATGAACCCCAGACACCCGGACAAATCGATCATCTGCAATCTGAACATGTAAAGAACAATCTGACCTCCCCCGGAGCTCCAGCAAACCTCTTGCTAAGCGCAAGCGGTACAAAAGATTGAGTAGCCCCCGAATCAAACAATACCAAAGCATAAATACCATTCATGAGGAACGTTCCTAAAATAAAACACATAAATATAAACAGGTAATTCAATATAAATAAAGAGATAAAGAGAAGATACATATCCATCACCACATCAGGTGTCGCACGAGCCTCCTCGACTATCAGCTCAAAGGCCCTGCTCTTCCGTACAGGCACATCCGCCTTGCCCTTGTGACCATCGTTGATCCTCAACGTCGCTGGTCTCGCTGCTGCCATACTCGGACAATGGGACTTCTTGTAGCCCCTCTGATTGCAATGGAAGCAAATCAGGCTAGATACTGGGGTGGTGGTGGTGGTAACAGTACAATCCCTGCTAATATGACTTGTCCGGCCGCACTTAAAGCAACCAGAACCACCCACCCTGTATGCCCCATCGTGCGTCTTTCTGCACTTGACACAACGTTCTGACCCTACTGGCCTCTCGATCTAAATTCAAATACCTTGGGCCTCTTGCCCGATCCCCCTGAAACCTGAGCTTGATCTGACTTCTTCTTCCTCTCCATCTCAAGATCAATCTCCCTCTCTGGCTCTCACAAGCATATCCTCTAGTGTCCTGCAACTTGATCAACTCACAAACTGTCAAATATCACTCCTCAACATCTCATGGTATCTCTCCTTCTTCATCTCCTTATCTGCCACATACTGCGTAACCAACAACGCCCTTTCACGAAACATCGCGGTGATCTACGCCGCCGTCTCAATAGTCTGGCGAAGGTCCTGTAACTCCCCCGCCAACTATTGCACCGCAATCACTAGTGCAAAATCAACTCTGAATCTACTCACAAAATCATCCCATGTCATCGAATCAACTGCCTCATCACCAACGGAGTGCCCAACCTCCTCCCACCAGTCTTGAGCTCTGTCTTTCAGAAGATAGAAAGCAAGTCTGACCTTTGCCCCATTAGGGCAACTGCTAGTGCAGAAGGCATTGGTGACATCCGCTAATCAGCGCCCACTCGCAATTGGGTCCTTCTCCCCATAGTAATCTGGAGCCCCACAATCTCGGAACTCCGTGAAGGTCTGTGAACGTGTCCCAATCACAACCACCATCTTAGAATGGAAAGAGCCCAAACGCTCATCCAACACCTCCATTATACCCTCCTTGATCGTACCAAAGATCATACGAGTCTCCTCAAGTATGCTGCGGGTAATCTCAGACGAAATGAACTCCTGCTTCTGATCATCCAACTGCTCGACTCCAAAACCTGATCTTGAGCCCTCACCCGCACCAGAACCACCAACCGGTCTGCCTCTAAGAGTCACCATACTGAAAATAGACCTTATAAACCATCAGAATATGCACACACACACACACACACACACACACATATATATATATATATATATATATATATATATATATATATATACATATCGAGGAGTCTCGTACTCTACAAGCTCCCTGGATTCATCATAGTTCTCCTTGAATCGAGTATGGATCCTCTTTTTCCAGTAGTATCGACCCATACTATCTTCCACATCTATCCATACTTTCCTCAAGGATCGATTTGAATCCTCCAAGTCACTCCTTAACTACATAAATAATCCTCCACAAGACAAGGCTCCCAGAACTAAATCGCTTCATAGGATTTCCTAGGGAAACCACTACACCACTCTCCACCATCAGCTGCAGGAGGAACTGCTACCATTACCCTCTAACTAGCTCAGGAATACAATCACATATCATGACACTAGATAATTCTTCGAATGAAAGGTCTCACACTACTACAGTTGGAATTAAACAAGAGTTGCGCAATAGAGTTAAAGCCTAACCTTCTAAAATTATTTAGTTTCTGTAATATGTAACTTAACATATACGCTTACTAGTTAGCTAAAGTTAGTGAGAACTCCTAAAGATCACAAGGCAAGAAACATTCGAGCATCGAGTAATCGGAATCAAACATAACCTAATCAGGTCATCCTATCACTGGCTGGTCAGTACTAACATATAAGTCTACAAGCTCATACAGTAGGCATATAAAGGCATCTCTCCTAGCATTCTATCATGCAAATCCTGAGCATATCCTTAGCCATAACTAGCATGTGATTCAAAAATTCATAAATCAAAGCTTATCATAAATCATGTATGGGTATTTTGTGAAAACTTACTTAAGCTTGGACGATTGCATGCACCACACCCTTTTCTATTATTAGAAACTCTTTTTATAAAACATTTCATTATAATTTTTTTACCAAACCCTCAGTTTGAGTTCAGACATACCCGAGAGTACGTCCAAATCCCTCAAACTAAGGTTCTGATACCAACTTGTAACGTCCCAAAAATTAAGACTAAAAATTTTCATTTTTAAATTAATAAAACTATTATCCAAAACATCATCATAAAACTCATGGTGGAACAAGTGTATCAACAACATCACAAATCATCAGAGTAACATAAAATGCAAAACGAGGTGGTGTGTGCATTGCAATCATCCTGGGCTCTTCCCCTTCGAACCGAAAGTACCTGAAAACATAAATTGAAAATTGTAAGCACAAAGCTTAGTGAGTTCCCCAAAATACCACACACCATACATAATAAACATATAATGGAACCTACCCAGCATTGAGCCCAGCTCGGTATATAGATATGTCAGTCGGTAGGCTCCGCCCGGTAACATGCAAACACATAAACACATGCAAAGATCACAAAGATAAATGCAAATAACAAAAGTAAATAACATACAATATAATCATCAAGTCCCACTCAGTACACATAAAACACATAACACTTGCAAGAGTCTCACAGACAACTAGCATACTAATCATAACAAACCATGGGCCGACATTGGTGCCTTCGACCCGCTAAACATAGTGAAGAAACTCACCTCTAGCTGTTGAAACGCTCAAATAAATCTCGGTCTATTGGTTCGGAAAATTCCACGAGCTAAAATCATCAAAATAATACCCAATTAATAATTGGATCTCGACCCACATCAAGAATCTAAGCTACATGACCAACATCTAGGGTAAAAGACCTTTTTACCCTTTTCTTATTTGGCCCAAAACCAAGGCCAAGTCCATTAACACTAAAAAACCCAATAGTGGCCCATCATCCTAAATGGGCCTAAAACCTCTCATAGGCCTAACCCAAGAAGGCCTAAAGTCATAAACTAGTGGTTCATTAAGGCCCAAAAGCCCAAAACAATGCCTTACGTCGTGACCAATCCTTGATCACGTTGTGAGACGTGTCCGATCCGAATCCAAGACTCACTCCTGATTCAGACGACTTAGCGGGGATGGTGACTCATGCTCACGTCGTGAGGACGGTCTGAAGCCAAAACCACCTTTCGAACATTCTTAATCCATTCAACCCTTAATCTTACCCCTTACAGAAGTTAAATAGGACCCTAATGGCCCATAAAAATGCTTGCTTTATGGACAAGCATGCACCATGTATGTCGCCTCACCATTTAGGTCCAAAAAGTGTAAATATGGCCTCAAGTCCTCATGCAAGCTCTAATACTCCACTGAATTCCAGATCTAAATGACATGAGACTCAAAGGACCATTTTAGTCCATAAAGTTGCTAACTTTATGGATCTACTCAACTCTAATCAAGCCAAAACATAAGAAAATAGGCAAAAAAAACATAGATCTATCCATGAAATGGAGTAAATATTGAGTCTTTACATTTACAATGGTCCAAACAAGATGAGAACTGATGATGATGATGGTCCTAAGCAACTTCCTTCCCAAGATGCTTCTTCTTCTCTCCTTTTTCCTTCCTTTTCAGAAGAAAATAGCAAATAACTCAAGGTTACACGAAATCTAGGGTTTCTAGAGGCTTAGAGGGTAAGAGAGGTTGGGGATAGGTAACTATAGCCTCTCATTCCCTTAAATACCCGAAAATTAGGGTTTTGGGGTCATTAATCCACACCCACGTCGTGGGACCTTATGTCTCACGTTGTGAGACTCCAAAGATGCAGGTCAACATGTTAATGGTCACTCACAATGTGACCCTCAAGATCTCACGTTGTGAGGACCCTCAAAATGCAACAATGAATGAATTTAGTACCTTAGGGTTCTGGATGTTACAAGACGTCCATCTCATGCGCCGCCACCACCACCGCTGGGTGCTGACCCATCAACCGACAATGACCAAATTATTAGTGACTTGCAAAATGAAGTTCGTCAATTGAAAAATGAGGTTTGTGAATGTCACGAGTAGTTGAGGTCTCAAGGTGAGCGTTTAGCAGAGCATGACGCTACTTTAGCTATGGTTCTAAAAGTTATTAATAAGACTCCAGAGACTCTCCGGTTATTCAATCGTCGGATGTAAAAGAGATTTTGTGGGATGAATACCAAATACTATCGCCAGCACCTCTTAGGCATTCTAAGCGCCTAAAAGTTATGTCTATAAGGTATAAGTCGACATGGTTACACGGAAACAATCAGCACCGATGGTCACAATTATTTGACCGGTTTTGCTACGATTGAGTTTTGGACACAGTTATATGCGGATAGTCATGGATGATGGTTGTCATGTGATGTAAGTAATATAATTATTTGCTCATTACATACTATGCTTCTAATAACAATACTTACTAAAAAAAATTAATTGACAACACATCATGATGTGGATATCATTGCTACTAGAGCGTAGAACGGATGATGGTCGGTCGGCGGTTGTGCCGTCAGCTTTCAACACTGATACATTTGACTAGAATGACTTAGCTGACGGATCCGTTTACCCAGCTTGGGCAGAGTGTGATACGTTATAATTTTTTTTGGATTACATTACATGAGTATTTATAAACTAATTAACTATTTATAACATTTTTTTGTAGCTTTACATCCTAATCAAATATAGCACATGCTCATTGGTTTTTGGGTGCTTTGGATTCGAAGACATTCAAAATGATTATATATGATAATCATTGGAAGGGCGGCTACTATTCAGAAAATGATGATTGATTTATAAGTATGAGAGCCCGCATCCACGAACTGCTAGTGTGAGTCAACTATTGGGGTACCGAATCAACTGATTCAATCCCACCTGAGAGCTTCAAGATGTCCATCAAAAATGCGCCAAACGTACCACACCAGAGGGGATTGTGGGGTGTCTTTGTGTTGGTTCCTGGAGGTATTGATCGTTGGGAAATCGATTTCTATAGAGGGTAAAATCGATCCATGGGCTATGGATTATCGAAAACGACTAGTGGAATTTTTTTTTGGGTACAAGGACAAGGGTAATTTGAACATCATATTTGTATTATGACATACATACACATCATTTATTTAGTTTATGTACTTATTAGTTGTTTTTTGATTTTAATTGTATTTTATATTTTATAGAACCAAAAGTTATATATTTTATAAAATCAAAACTTATACATTATATAAAACCAAAACTTGTACTAAAAGAAAAACCACATGTTACACGCAAAAAAATAAAAATAAAATAAAATAAAAATAAAATGTATTTCATAACCATAGTCTGGAATCGTATTCCAAAATTTCGGAGACCTTTTCGGAACAATATGTTCCGAAGAATATAGTTACTTTACGAAAAAAGAAAATGTGTCATTTTTGTTAAAAAAAATGGGTTAAATTATTCAATTTCCCTTGATATTCTCATAGTTGGGCCCAATTAGGGAAAATTAGTCGAAATTAAACCGAATAACATTATTTTTATTCGGATAACAAAATCTAGCTTATTTGCTTTTGGTTTTTTATAGCCGAACCAAATAACAAAATCTAGCTTATTTGCTTTTTGTTTTTTATGACACTAGTTTTTGGGGCTTTTGACCGAGATGAGAACAAAAAGGGAGAAAACGGTTTAACCTTTTCTTCTTTTAGGTGTTGGCGGCAGTCAAAAGACAAAAAGGGCCAACAGTAACAAAAGGGTTTATTTGTGGCTTCTGAACTAGAAAGAGAAAAGGTATACTTTTGGCGAATGAGACCCCACATTTGGAGGATAAGCTTAAAGACTTAACTGCTGCTATATTTATTTTACGAAGAAAGCAAAACGTCAACAACCCCAATTTTGCTACTCTGTATAAATTAGACAGGGAGGGCCATAAATCAAACTCACCAAAACATGAAGATATCTCTTCTAAATTCATCTGTCTTCGTCCTTGTTTTAACTCTTTCATTTTCTGTTTCCTGGGGTGCCTTATCTTCCATTCTTGAAGTTACACCAGGCTCTGAAGATTTCATCAGCTGCCTAGAATCCAACTCCAAGAGCTTCGCTTCTGACTCTCAACTCATTTTTACCCCTGCCAATGCTTCTTTCCTGCCCGTTTGGGAAGTTGCAATCCAAAACACTAGGTACCTTAAACCTTCCACTCCAAAACCATCAGTCATCGTGACGCCTGTGAATGAAACACTCATCCAAACGGCTCTATACTGTGCCAAGAAACATGACTATGAGATCAGGATCAGGAGTGGGGGCCATGACTATGAGGCCCTCTCATACAGTGCTGATGTGCCATTTGTGATGATTGATTTCACCAACATGAGGTCTATAGATGTGGACGTGGCAAACAGTACTGCATGGGTCCAGACAGGCGCTACCCTTGGTGAACTCTATTATGCTATTTCTCAGAAAACCAACACCTTGTTTTTCCCTGGAGGCACTTGCCCCACGGTGGGTGTAGGCGGGTACATGGGTGGTGGTGGCTATGGAAACCTGTTGAGGAAATACGGTGCTGCTGCTGATAATGCTGTGGATGTTCGCTTCGTGGATGTCAATGGAAATATTCTTGACAGGAAGTTGATGGGTGAAGATTTGTTTTGGGCTATTCGAGGAGGTGGTTCTTCTAGTTTTGGAATTGTTCTTGCTTGGAAGCTGAGGTTGGTTCTGGTTCCACCAAAAGTAACCGTTTTTCAAATAAACAAAACTTTGGAAGAAGGGTTAACTGAAATTTTCTATAAATATCAATATGTTGCGCCAACTATCGACAGAAACTTGCTTATAAGAGCTCAGGTGCTTAGCGAATACATCGGCAACACTACCATGAAAACCATCCGAGTTTTGTTTGAAGGAATTTATCAGGGAACAAGCGATGCATTGCTTCCATTGTTGGATAAAAAGTTTCCGGAGCTCGGTGTCACACGAGAGATTTGTGAAGAAATGGCTAGCGTCCGGTCGATAGTTGTGTTTTGGGGCTTGCCAAGCTCCACCCCAGTCGAGATTCTTACAAACCGATCTGCCATAACCAAGCTTAACAATAAAGTTAAATCAGACTATGTTCGGACACCTATCCCCATAACTGGGCTCAAAAAGATCTGGAATAAGTTTATGGAAAACGACGAATCAGCGCTTTTGATGATGTATCCGTTTGGTGGAAGGATGAATGATTACTCAGAGACAGCAATTCCATATCCTCACAGAGCTGGGGTGTTATTACAGGTTCTCAAGTCTGTCAATTTTAACGGTCAAACTTCAGACACAACCCCCACATCGCTCTCGAGGTTAGTTTGGATGCAAAGCTTGGAAGAGTTATTGACGCCTTATGTGTCAAAGAACCCAAGGGAGGCATATTCCAACTACAACGATCTGGACTTGGGTGTTGGAAATGCTAATTATAAAGAAGCCAGCGTCTGGGGAGAGAGGTACTGGAAGAGAGGTAATTTCAAGAAGTTAATTAGAATCAAGGCCAAAGTTGATCCACATAATTTTTTTAGGCACCCCCAAAGTATCCCGGTTTTCTCGTCACCTCTCTCAAGTTTCAAATAAGTTAAGGTCTTCTACCGAAGAAAGATCCAAAGTCTCCATTTAGGTTTTGGTTTTCTCTTCAATAAACTTGCAACAAATCTTTTGTCATTTTCTTTCTTTTTCTACCTTATGTTTGAGTTAAATGAATAAACCTACATTAAACAGAAAAAATGGCACCTCACAATTTTCTTTGATTTTGCTCCTTAAATAAATCTATTTTGCAAAAATAAAAAATTAAAAAAAATAAAACATAAAAAGAATCTTTAGAGCAGGTTTCGTTGTGTTTTGGTTATACCTTTAAATTTCATTTATTTTTTTTCATTATTATTAAATTGTAGAGGCCAACCCCCACCATAAAAAAATAAAAAAAAATAAAACATAAAAAGAAACTTTAGAGCAGGTTTCATTGTGTTTTGGTTATACCTTTAAATTTCATTTATTTTTTTCATTATTATTAAATTGTAGAGGCCAACCCCCACCAAATATGTTTTTTTATTGAGTAACCAATATTCATGTTTTTACTATTTTTTGTTATCATTATAAAGAAAATATGTGTTATTCATAGGTAACATAAGATTCATGTTTTTACTATTTTAAGACAGGATTTTGTCTAATACTTCACGTTAATCCTTTGAAATTAAAAAATTGTCATCTCAACTCAAAATGCAAAAAGACAATGAGGGTGGTAAGCATTGAACTTTTAAAAACCGGTAAGACTGACAATGTATTTAAACATGCGAGGCTGAAATGTTATATATATATATATATATATATATATATATATATATATATATATATATATATATATATATATATATATATATATATATATATATATATATATATGACAAAATCTTATAAAAACCCAACATATTTTCATCAAAGTATTAAAAAAACCATTATATTATTTATTTGTAAATTAAAACCCTTATATTTTTTTAAATGTATCATTTAAGACATCGAGCTCCGTATATTATAGATAGCCGAAAATGCTAGGTAATTGATTCTCAACGTTTTGATTGTTACAATTCCTTACGTTAAAAAATAAAAAAAAATGAGGGTTTAAATGCACTAAAAAAAATAATATAATGGTTTTTAGTCATTTCATGAAAATATATTAGATTTTTCTGGGGTCAGAAAACCTTAAATAACAATTTCTGAAAATATAAGGGTTATACTGCACTAAAAAATAATATAGTGGTTTTTTAAGCATTTGATGAAAATACATTGGGTTTTTCTGAGGTTTTCTATATATATATATATATATATATATATATATATATATATATATATATATATATATATATATATATATATATATATATATATATATATATATATATAGAGAGAGAGAGAGAGAGAGATTTATATGTTTTTGACAACTATTGTATGCTTGTAGGACCAATAAGAATTCATAAAATAATAATTAAATAAATTATATATATATATATATATATATATATATATATATATATATATATATATATATAGAGAGAGAGAGAGAGAGAGAGAGAGAGAGAGAGAGAAAGAGATGTTTATATGTTTTTGACAACTATTGTATGTTTGTAGGACAATAAGAATTCATTAAATAATAATTAAATAAACAAATTATTTAACGGTATAATCATAATTTTTGCTATATTTAATTATGGTAAATAATCAAAATATTTGTTATCCTTGTAAAAAAGGGATATCAAAGTGAAAGCTATATGTTAAGGAACAAACCCCATGTTGATTATAACAATCGATACAAACCTTCACCTATCGTTGGTAATTGCCGAATATCAGCCTCCACATACATGTCGCCTCCGCCGTTCATACTCATGATTTTCTCATTTGGTCCATTTTAAATTTGATGGATTTCTTTTTGTTTTTAAGATATTTAGTTTTGAAGATGGTGCTTTTTGTGGATTTTAAAGTTTCCTATGGACAAAATTGCAAGAATGGTCCCTGTGGTATGTCAAAACTAGCAACTTTAGTCCAAAATGGGTTTGGCTCGTAAGGATGGTCAAATAGTTTCGTTTTGTTACGAGTTTAGTCTAATTTCCTATGAACTTTTTTATAATGATGGATTTTCCCTTATTATTTTATTTTCTATTTTTCTTGTATTACAACAATTAAAAAATAAAACAAAAATAAAATCTCTCTCTCTCTCTCTCTCGTCAAGAGATTTTTCTGGGTTTGTTCTTGTCCACACAACTGGTCCCTCTTTAACCACCCTCATATTTGGGCTTTAATTCCAACGAAAAACCCCCTGAAGCCTCTTGAGAGCTCAAGCACACACACATATAAACACACAATCACATTCATGAACCCCATATCGACGATCTTCACCTTTCTTGATTTCACTATCTCTCTCTCTCTCTCTCACACACACACACATATACACATAAACACAGACAAACTCTTTTTTTTTTCTCTCTCTCTACTCTTAGGGTTAGCAACAACAATAAGAAACCAAAATTGGCCAAGGAAGATGATGCTGCCACCGTCTAATCTCTCATTCTCGTCATCAAGATAGAGAAAGACGTTCAGAAACCCTGAACAGCAGGCGATGGTATGAAGTCCAGTGAAATATCGTCAGCACTGTGAAGGGCTTCAAAACCCACTTGCGATGGTGGTTTGCTAGAAATCGAGTTAGAGAATGAGATCGTTTGAGCCAGAGAAGAAGCATATCGTCATTCTCGGATAAAGGTACCGATGTAGGGTTTCGACCACTATCACTTTTGTCATTTGGGACGGAGGATTTGTGGTTCGCCCATGTCATCTAGGAGGGTTTCGAACACCATCACACACGACGACATATTTTTGGTTCAACAAACCCCATGTTGATTATAACAATCGATACAAACCTTCACCTATCGTTGGTAATTGCCGAATATCAGCCTCCACATACATGTCGCCTCCGCCGTTCATACTCATGATTTTCTCATTTGGTCCATTTTAAATTTGATGGATTTCTTTTTGTTTTTAAGATATTTAGTTTTGAAGATGGTGCTTTTTGTGGATTTTAAAGTTTCCTATGGACAAAATTGCAAGAATGGTCCCTGTGGTATGTCAAAACTAGCAACTTTAGTCCAAAATGGGTTTGGCTCGTAAGGATGGTCAAATAGTTTCGTTTTGTTACGAGTTTAGTCTAATTTCCTATGAACTTTTTTATAATGATGGATTTTCCCTTATTATTTTATTTTCTATTTTTCTTGTATTACAACAATTAAAAAATAAAACAAAAATAAAATCTCTCTCTCTCTCTCTCTCGTCAAGAGATTTTTCTGGGTTTGTTCTTGTCCACACAACTGGTCCCTCTTTAACCACCCTCATATTTGGGCTTTAATTCCAACGAAAAACCCCCTGAAGCCTCTTGAGAGCTCAAGCACACACACATATAAACACACAATCACATTCATGAACCCCATATCGACGATCTTCACCTTTCTTGATTTCACTCTCTCTCTCTCTCTCTCTCACACACACACACATATACACATAAACACAGACAAACTCTTTTTTTTTTCTCTCTCTCTACTCTTAGGGTTAGCAACAACAATAAGAAACCAAAATTGGCCAAGGAAGATGATGCTGCCACCGTCTAATCTCTCATTCTCGTCATCAAGATAGAGAAAGACGTTCAGAAACCCTGAACAGCAGGCGATGGTATGAAGTCCAGTGAAATATCGTCAGCACTGTGAAGGGCTTCAAAACCCACTTGCGATGGTGGTTTGCTAGAAATCGAGTTAGAGAATGAGATCGTTTGAGCCAGAGAAGAAGCATATCGTCATTCTCGGATAAAGGTACCGATGTAGGGTTTCGACCACTATCACTTTTGTCATTTGGGACGGAGGATTTGTGGTTCGCCCATGTCATCTAGGAGGGTTTCGAACACCATCACACACGACGACATATTTTTGGTTCAACATTGCTGCGATAATGACGGTGATTTCCGAAAGTAAGAGAGGAACAGGAAGATGGTTTGAGGATGTAGGTTCGATTAAACAGATTTAGGTTCGATTTTATTTTGGGATATCTTCATCTTCATCTTCATCTTTGCTGGTCTTCTCTTATTTTCTCCATATCTGTTAAGCAAAAAATAAACAAGGGACAAATCCCTTTTTAAACCACAAAAAAATTATATATTGTTTCATGTTCATCAATTGGAGAGAGAGAGAGAGAGAGAGAGAGAGAGATTTTATTTTTGTTTTATTTTTATTTTTTTATTTGTTGTAATACAAGAAAAATAAAAAATAAAATAATAAGGGGCAAATCCGTCAATATAAAAAAGTTCATAGGAAATTGGACTAAACTCACAACAAAACGAAACTATTGGACCATCCTTACGAGCCAAACCCATTTTGGACCAAAGTTGCTAGTTTTGACATATCACAGGGACCATTTTTGCAATTTTGTTTTTCCTATGTCATTTCCGATCTTCAATCCTTGGTATCACTTTTGTTTTTGAAGATAATAAATGTAAGAGTAAATTATAGAAATGGTCCATGTGGTTTTGTTGAATTTTCAGTTTTGGTCCCTAATCAAGTTTAAAATTTGATAATTTACATCCTTATGGTTTATAAAAATTATACTGTGGGTCCATGGTTCATATAAAAAGACCATATTACTCTTTCTTTCTTTTTTCTTTTTATTTTAGCAATTTTTACATATATATATATATATATATATATATATATATATATATATATATATATATATATATAATTGTTTTTTATATTTATTTAAATAGAACTTATGCAGATTATTTGCAAAATTATTTTTATTTTTTAATCAATTATCTAAATTATATAAAATCATATTATTATTATTATTATTATTATTATTATTATTATTATTATTTATTTACCTTTGTTTTTGTGGTTTAAAAATCTTTTAATATTTTTGACGTTTTATTTAAGTATACTTTTTAATGTTGTTTTTTTGACGTTTTCTAACACTCCATTTGAAATAGAATAATTAAATAATTAACCTGGAACTCCAAGATGTAAATTTATAATTTATATTATTTTATAATAGCCCTAAAAATAGCGGGGTGTTGGTTTCGGGGAGCCAATTAATATAATTTGGACTTTCGAGGGTTAAAGTGTAATTTCAGGATTTATGTTGTAAAGATTTTTAGAAGTCAGGGTGTGTTTGGAAGCCTGCATCCCTCTTCTAACTCTCCTTATGCCTCCCTCTTCTAACAGTCGCCACCTCCTTCTTCACTTCTAGTCGTCGCCACCACGGAAGCCCGCATCTGTCATCGTTATCTTGCCATCGTAGCAACACCACCGTTGCCGGGAATGCAGCGTACATCCGGGGTGTCCACTGAAGGCCAGCGGCGGAACGCAGAGCGAAGGAGGGTCGTGAACCGCCATTAGAAGCTGATGTGGCCGCCTTCCAATGGCGATGTCTTCTTTGTACACCACCGTGAGGTGGGTGGTTATATTTATCTATGAGCAACGACGTGTAAATGAGGGTTAGGTAGTCACCCTATCGTTGGTGTGGCTTCTTGACCTAAAACCAAAAGAAACCACCGCCACCACCGTGCGGTGGTGGCTGTCATCGCAAAACACCGCTGCTGCTCCCTTTCCGTATTGCTGGTTTCGCCAAACGCCACCAAAAGGTAAATATGCTCCTGTTCCGGCCAAAACAAGTGTGCGGGTGTGCTTTCCATCGTTAGTGTGTATTGTGTGGGTTCTATATAGTCGGAAAACCAAGGTAGCCACCGACACCACCCTGAGGTGGTAGCTGCCATCATGTGCCACCGCCGGCCGCCATTAGGGTGGCTATGAGTGTATGTTTATATTAGTGTGTGCGTGTGTGTTATTGAGTTGTAAATTGTAAATGGTGCCCAGAATAATAATAAAAGAAACTCGTAACCACCACCGTGAGGTGGTGGCCGTCGCCATGAGCCACCGTTGACCACCACTACCCGAGGTGGTAGTGGGTGGTCCCCGCCTTGTGAAACCCTAATGGGCCTAATGAGGCCCTAATGGATATGAGGACTTAGTTTTGGGCCTATTGGGCTATTATTGGGTTGAAAACCCTAATTAAGGTTTAGAAAACCCTAATTAAGGTTTAGAAAACCCTAATTTTGGGATTAATGGTTTGGACTTATCGGGACCCGCATTTTGGACCATTGGAGTGGAGTTATGACTCAAGCCCGATTCATTATATGTTTGGACTTAATGGATTAAGTCCTTAATGGGTTAAGTAGGAACACTTAACCCTAATTGTTATTTTATGTGAAAAATCCTTAATTGGGTTTGGATGCTTGTTGGGCTACTTATTGGAATAAGCTATTGTGGGCCTTTATGGGCCAATTGGGAACATATTTATGGACTAAGGGAAATTATTGGGCTTCAGGATAATACCTATTAGAGAGGCTTGGGCCTAATTTGGAAAATTGGGCCATAGTTTGGGCCTTGATGATTATGAGATATTGGGCCACTAGAAATGCCAAATGTTTGGAGTGGACAAAATGGTTGGGCCTTTGAATAAGACTATGTAAAGGTCTAGGCACAATTTGGAAAATTGAGCCATATCTTGGGCTTTGGCCATTACTTGAATATTGGGCCTTTGGAGTGTGAGTTAGAACTTAGGCTTGGGACCCAATTATTAATTAGGTGTTGTTTCATGTTGGCAGTTCGAGAATCTATAAACCAACAACTGGAGTTGCATCCGCGGGACTTCAGCAGTGCCAGCTGAGTCTCCTCACCATACCAATGGGTCGAAGGCACCAATGCCAGTCCATTTTATGATATGTGATACACTAACTGAAGTTGTATTATGTGGCATGTTAGTTGGTTATGTGATAGGGAGTATGCTAGTGATTATGTGGTATGCTAGTTGACTATATGGTATGTGATATGCTAGTTGTCTTTGTGATACTTGCATGGAAGACCTCGGGGGGTTCCCGGGAAACTTAGGTGTAAGACCTTGGAGGGTTTCCACGACATCCAAGGTAAAGACCTCGGGGGGTTCCCGAGGCACTGGGGTGTAAGACCTTGGAGGGTTTCCATAGCATCCTTGGTTAAGATCATGTGGGGGTTCCAATGGCATTGGGCTAAGACCATGTGGGGGTTCCCATGGCACCCGGTGTAAGACCATGGATGGTTTCCTGGACATCCTTATATGTTTGCATGTTTAGCTTATATGTTTTCACATATGGTTTGATTGGTCGTTAGTGAAGACCATATGGGGGGTCTCATAGCAGTGGGCTAAGACCCTGGAGGGTTTCCAGGGCATCCATATATGTTTATATGCATGCTTATGTGATTGTTATGGTTTATGTAGCTGTTATAGCTGATATGGATTATGTGGTTATGTGGATTGTGTGGGGAATGCTCTGGGGAACTCACTAAGCTTCGTGCTTACAATTTTGTTTATGGTTTCAGGTATCATGGTTTTGGAAAGGAAGAGCTCAGCTTGATCATAATGCACACACCTATGTTTTCTGCAACGAATGATTTTGGGACGAACTCTGATAAATGTTTTTAGTTAACAATGTTTTTAAATGTTTGGAATAAATGGTGTCTATGTTTGGGTTATATTAAAAATGTAATTTTTACCCTTGATTTCTGGGTCATTACAAGTTGGTATCAGAGCCTTGGTTTTAGGGATTCGGATATACTTTTGAGTGTTTCTGAACTCAAACTGGGGATCTATAAAGTTTTTTAAAAAAAATTTCAAGGAAAAAGTTTTTTTTAAGACAAGAAAGGGTTTGGTGCATGCAATCAGCCGAGCTCAAGTAAGTCTCCCAGAATACCCATATATGTTATTTGTTATGATTTGGTTTATGAATATGAGAATCACATGCTAGTTAGGGCTAGGAGATATGCCTTTATATGTTGTATGAGCTAGTAGACTTGCATGCTAGTGTTGAGTAGTCGACAATAGACTGGCCTGATATGTGGTGCTTGTAGCCTTGGGAATATTTGATGCCATGCTAGAATGAGAATGATTATTGGTATTAGTAACTGCTACGTGTATGCGTTTAAAATTGTATACGGTTAGGATCTTATAGCCTTAAAATAATTGATTTGGCCTTATTTCCCGTTCCTTGTCTGGTTGTGGTCCTAGGGTAGAGTATTATTCGACAGTCTATTAGATCCTATTATGTGTATAATTTGCATGCATAAGGCAACTGACAGTAAGGATGGATGGATGTGGATAGCGCGAGTTGCGATATATGGGCTGAATATTCCATGATAGTCCTTTGGATCGAAGTGCTACTGCACGAATGCTGCTTACTTTGTGCTTTATGGAACTCCTGAATGATGGGAGTCAGCCACTAAGTGGATATGACGTTATCCAGGATGTGGATGGTTGGCATCATGGGGAGTTCTTCAGCAGCTGATGGCAGGGTGAGTTTGGGGACCTAGGAAAGCCTAGGATATGCTCCAGTGAGTTAGTAGGGCGGTTCGGTGAAGTTGGGAACCTAGGAGTTGTTTTGGTGGGTATTGCATTGTTGTTTAGCAGATATTGGTGCACCAGTAGATTAAGTGACTTAAGAGGATTCAGGAGGATTGCTGAGGAAAGTATGGATAGGTGTGGAAGGTAGTATGGGCCCATACTACTAAAAGCATAGGATCCATACTCGAATCAGTGAGAGTCTTGGAGAATCTAAGAAGCTATGGGAAGGGAGGATTCTTGGTTATGCTCTGATAGTTTGGGTAGCTGCTTTGTCAGATGAGAATGAGCACGCAAGGGGAAGGACTAGAGTTCGGTCTTGGCTCCGGTGGAGAGCCAGTTAGCGGAAGGACTGCCAGGATTTTGAGTTCGCCTTGGATCTCTTGTATCAGCCGACAAGGATTGATTGTGCGATATATTGCACTTTTGGGATTAGATACTATGTCTTGGGGGTAGTTTGTAGCCCGGTTTAGGGTAGAGATTGCTCCAACTATTGCATTTCATCTATTGACGATGAGTTGGTGAGTGTGCCAGGGTGCGAGACCCTGAGTGATATGATTTCTAGAGCTCGAGAGTAGGAATCGACTTGGCGCACCTTAGGAAGAGGGGACCAGTGCATATATTAGATGGTCTCGGAAAGAGACCCAAGAGTTCGGGTCAGCTTTTGAGAGGCCAGCAGGGTTGGAATCAGTGCAATACTTGCGGGAAACTGCACGAGGGAGTTTTTCGTTCCAAGGTTTAGCAAGTGTATCTTTGGGTTTGTTTCCCTACTTGTGTTTGGATTATACCTTCAACATTGTCATATCCAATTTGCATATTGTAAGTTACAGAGTGCTTAGTGAAGGTCGTTTCCCTCTTCGCTGGTTTGGAGCGTTCAATGTTATCTGGGTCTAGGGTCGAGATTGGTTCAAGGACATGATGCAGAAGGTCTACGGACATGATTGGTGACTCAGCCTTTATGTTGGGGTCAGCTTTTGGAAGCGCCAGGGGAAGTGGTTTACTGTTGAGGCTTTGGTCTAGGCACCGGTTATTTGGACATCAAGATATAGGTGGGGCATCATTTCAAGGCGTCTGAGATTATTAGTCTGGATGGGATTCGTGAAGTGTTTGTCTGATCTTTAGGAGTAGCGTGGTCCTTGTGGATTTGGGCCAGTAATAGAACACTCGCACGGACAAGAAACAGGTTGTCAGCAGTTGGTTATTAAAGAGTAAGAAGGATCGGGATTCCTTCAAATCTCATTTATTGTGAAGACTTAGTCGAATCTAAGTGGGGGAGAATAGCGTAGGTATTCAGGACAGGGATAGATATGAGACTGGGATGAATTTTTTGTCCTCATCGAGGAAAATGACGGCCCAAGTAGCTATTCGGTTTGAGGGTTGTGCGACTTTGGAGTTTGGTAAACCTTCCCGTCATGTGGATCGCATCTTCTTGGGGGCTTGATAACAAAATTTGGGAAAGCAACTCGGGACTCCAGTTATGAATTGAGTTCAGTTCGGGTGTTCGGTCTAGTGTGTGATTGACTCTGCATGCGTTTTGAATCAATAGATTAGGGGTAAGGTATTGGGCTATGGTTGTGTTAGGATGAGAGTATTGTAATACTACGGGGGAGCCGTAGCATTCACTAATGGTCAATTGGTATGGAAGTGTTGGAAGACTACAAGGGAGCCGTAACATTCACTAATGGTCAGTTGGTATGAAAGTGGTGTAAGACCACGGGGGAGCCGTAGCATTCACTAATGGTCAGATACTATGGAAAGTGTTGTAAGACTACGAGGGAGTCGTAGCATTCACAAATGGTCAGATAGTGCGGGGAGTGCGGAAAGACTGCAGGGTAGCCGTGGCATTCACGGATTCGTTCAGATGACTTAGGCCCGGGTGGGTCAGTTTGCAAGGTTGTGAATAGGTCGCAACATAATTGGAATAAGGAAAAGGTAGGTCGAAGGAGACCGAGTATGATGTAAGACTACAGTTATTCTGATAGCAGTCACCTTTTTGCGTCGGATTCAATGGCGATAGGTTTTCAGCCTATCATGATCGGATAGATCAAAGGATTGAAGGAGCCATGAGGAGCGTTATAGATAGGGTGGTTATTATCAGAAAAGGCATCCTTCGGAGGTCATGTGGGACTGGTGTGCGTGTATTTATGGCCTAACAATCGGGTAGATGTCCGATGTTCTGGACAGTTGGCAGACAAGTTGGGACCAGGGAGGTCCCGGTTGTTCTTCAGGAAAGCAGCTATGGGGCAACAAGATGAGTTGGAGTGATTTCAGTGAATTGGGATCCGTGTGTGGACTTTCTTGTCACTTGGGGCATATGCTAAGTTGTTTACAGTGGGACTAAATAATATAAGAAGTCGAGTAGTCAGTTGGGAGATAAGTGTAGTGAACTCGACAATGATTCGGTGTGGGCGGTCTGTCAGGGAGATAGACCATCCCGAGACTTCAGGTCTCAGATTGAGTGAATGTGATCATGTTGCAAGGAATTGTTCACCTTCGGGTTTTAGAACCCTACAGGGTTGATTTTGGTTGCCTTGGAAAGGATGGAGTATGCTTGTGGTTGTGGCCGTTTTGCTCAGGTTGGTTGGCGTGTCAGGAGTGGTAAGGAATGATTTTGAGGAGAATCTAATTTAAGTGGGGGAGAGTTGCAACACTCCATTAGAAATAGAATAATTAAATAATAAACCTAGAACTCCAAGATGTAAATTTATAATCTATATTATTTTATAATAACCCTGAAAAATAGTGGGGTGTTGGTTTCAGGGAGCCAATTAATACAATTTGGACTTTCGAGGGTTAAAGTGTAATTTCAGAATTTATGTTGTAAAGATTTTTAGAAGTCAAGGTGTGTTTGGTATCACTAGGTCTTAAAATGAAAGAATTTATCGAAGCAGGGGCTAAGAAGTAAACTCTAGACTTCAGTTGAAGAGATTTTATAGGGCAGGTTTTAAATGGTAACCCTAGAACACTCAGCCGCACCACCCTTATGCCTCCCTCTTCTAACAGCCGCCACCTCCTTCTTCACTTCTGGTCGTCGCCACCATGGAAGCCTGCATCCGTCACCGTTATCTCGCCATCGTAGCAACACCACCGTTGTCGGGAATGCAGCGTACATCGAGGGTGTCTGCCGAAGGCCAACAATGGAACGCAGAGCGAAGGAGGGTCATGAACCGCCGTTAGAAGCTGTTGTGGCCGCCTTCCAGTACACCACTGTGAGGTGGGTGGTTGTATTTATCTTCGAGCAGCGACGTGTAGATGAGGCTTAGGCAGTCACCCCATCATTGGTGTGGCTGCTTCACCGGGAACCAAAGGAAACCACCGCCACCACCGTGAGCTGGTGGCTGTCATCGCAAAAACACCGTTGCTACTGCCTTTCTGTATTGTTGCTATCGCCAAACGCCACCATAAGGGTAGATGTGCTCCTGTTCTAGCCAAAACAAGTGTGTGGTTGTGTTTTCCATCGTTAGTGTGTATTGTGTATGTTCTATTTAGTCGGAAAACCAAGGAAGCCACCGCCACCACTGTGAGGTGGTAGCTGTCACCATGTGCCAACGCCCGCCACTAGGGTGGTTGTGTGTGTATGTTTATATTAGTGTGAGTTGTAAATTGTAAATGGTGCCCAGAATAATAATAAAAGAAACTTGTAACCACCATCGTGAGGTGGTGGCCGTCGCCGTGAGCCGCCGCTGACCACCACTACCTGAGGTGGTAGTGGGTGGTGCCCGCCTTGTGAAACCCTAATGGGCCTTATAAGAACCTAGTAGGCCTAATGAAGCCCTAATCGATCAGAGGACTAAGTTTTGGGCCTATTGGGCTATTATTGGGTTGAAAACCCTAATTAAGGTTTAGAAAACCCTACTTTTGAAATTAATGGTCTGGACTTATCGGGACCCGTATTTTGGACCATTGGAGTGGATTTATGACTCAAGCTCGATTTCATTGTATGTTTGGACTTAATGGATTAAGTCCTTAATGGGTTAAGTAGGAACACTTAACCCTAATCGTTATTTTATGTGAAAAACCCTAATTGGGTTTGGATGCTTGTTGGGCCACTTATTGGAATAAGCTGTTGTGGGCCTTTGTGGGCCAACTGGGAACATATTTATGGACTAAGGGAAATTATTGGGCTTTCGGATAATACCCATTAGAGAGGCTTGGGCCTAATTTGGAAAATTGGGCCATAGATGGGCCATAGTTTGGGCCTTGATGATTATGAGATATTGGGCCACTAGAAATGCCAAATGTTTGGAGTGGACAAAATGGTTGGGCCTTTGAATAAGACTATGTAAAGGTCTAGGCACAATTTGGAAAATTGAGCCATATGTTGGGCTTTGGCCATTACTTGAATATTGGGCCTTTGGAGTGTGAGTTAGAACTTAGGCTTGGGACCCAATTATTAATTAGGTGTTGTTTCATGTTGGCAGTTCGGGAATCTATAAACCAACAACTGGAGTTGCATCCGCGGGACTTCAGCAGTGCCAGGTGAGTCTCCTCACCATACCAATGGGTCGAAGGCACCAATGTCGGCCCATTTTATGATATGTGATACACAAACTGAAGTTGTATTATGTGGCATGTTAGCTGGTTATGTGATAGGGAGTATGGTAGGGATTATGTGGTATGCTAGTTGACTATATGGTATGTGATATGCTAGTTGTCTTTGTGATACTTGCATGGAAGACCTCGGGGGGGGGGGGGGGGGGGGGGGAGGGTTCGGGGGCACTTAGGTATAAGACCTTGGAGGGTTTCCATGACATCCTAGGTAAAGCCCTCGGGGCGAGGCACTGGGGTGTAAGACCTTGGAGGGTTTCCATAACATCCTTAGTTAAGACCATGTGGGGGTTTCCATGGCATTGGGCTAAGACCATGTGGGAGTTTCCATGGCACCCGGTGTAAGACCCTAGAGGGTTTCCAGGGCATCCTTATATGTTTTCATGTTTAGCTTATATGTTTGCATGTATGGTTTGATTGGTAGTTAGTGAAGACCATATAGGGGGTCCCATAGCAATGGGCTAAGACCCTGGAGGGTTTCCAGGGAACCCGGAGTAAGACCCTGGAGGGTTTCTAGGGCATCCATATATGTTTATATGCATGCTTATGCGATTGTTATGGTTTATGTAGTTGTTATAGCTGATGTGGATTTTGTGGTTATATGGATTGTGTGGGGAATGCTCTGGGGAACTCACTAAGCTTCGTGCTTACAGTTTTGTTTTTGGTTTCAGGTATCATGGTTTTGGAAAGGAATAGCTCAGCTTGATCGCAGTGCACACACATATGTTTTCTGCAACGAATGATTTTGGGACGAACTCTGATAAATCTTTTTAGTTAACAATGTTTTGAAATGTTTGGAATAAATGGTGTCTATGTTTGGGTTATATTAAAAATGAAATTTTACCCCTGATTTCTGGGTCGTTACACATTTTGTTCGTTTAAATAAATAATGATTTTTTTTGACATTTTTTTTCGAACAAACAAATTAAAACAATAACCCAAACATGAACAAAAATTACCGTTCGTTTAGTTAAACGAACGAACAGGAACAATGGTCTCGTTCGTTCATTTATTTTTCTGAACGTTCATTTATGATGTTTGTTTACGTTCATTTAATTTTGTAACGCCGTAAAAATTCAAACAATTTTTCACTTTTTAAAACCATGTAAATTCATTCATAATCACTTTCAAGAAAACAATGTATCAACATTATCTTATTACAAATCCCAAGATCATAACATATCAATAAAACTCCACGCGTGTGTGTACTGATCATGCTGGCGCCTTCCCGTGATCCTCACTAGTACCTGAAACACATAACACAAACACTGTAAGCACGAAGCTTAGTGAGTTCCCTAAAATACCAAATATAACACATATTAGCCACTCGAGGCTATAACTCTGTGTGCCCTCTGGCCCTAACTCTGTGGACCCTCTGGTCCTAACTCTGTGAACCTTCCGGTTCTAACTCTGATATATACACACAGCATAAATCACATAGAAATAATGCAATGCAAGACATCACATAAATAGCATACAATAACTCTGTCACATAACTCTAATTACACTCAAGGTACAGTATAGTGAGAAGACTCACCTCGGGTATCTCGGTAAATCTCTGACTCGGGTATACACTGATCTAACCTCTGCCTAAACATATAAACAATTATCTCAATCAATAACGGCTCTCCAGGCTAGACTAGACTCTCAAATGTCCTCAAAGAAGGCTAAAAGACCATTTTACCCTTTAACCGGTCCACAAGTCCAATTGTTAACCAAACCCTAAAAGTCAAGAAAAGTCAACGGTCAAACTTTGACCAGACTCGTCGAGTGCACAAATGTGACTCGGCAAGTCTATTCATGTCCTTCATACTCCTGGAACTTACTTGACTCACTGAGTCAACCCTCCACTCTTTGAAACATCACTGATCGTGAATCGCGGGACAACCCGTCCCAACTCGTCGAGTCCGACTTTTGACTCGGCGAGTTCAGTCGTGAACTCAAGTCCTCTAAATCCCCTCTGACTCACCGATTCATTTTCCCCAGCTCAGCGAGTCATCAACTATGTGATCCTCGGGGAAACCCACTCCTACTCGTCGAGTCAGTTCCTGGACTCGGCGAGTTCATGCCCTGCTCAAACTCAAAAGACCTCCTGAGGTCAGATCTGTTCCTCTAATCCCTAGATTTGACCTTCCCAACCATGATAATCACGTAAAGTTCAAAACTTGATGCCCATGCAAAGGCCAAAAGACTCTATTTGAAGAAATAACCTCAAATATGACACCCTAAGCTCATGCCTCCCAAAATCAATCATAAAGATCCAAGGGTTAAGGTCTCTGGACCTCTTTGGATCCAGATCCAAAGCCTAAATAAGAAGAGGGACCAAATGCTCATCAAATCAAGCCTCTAAAGCGTCTAGAAAATCCTAGCTTCAAAGATTAACACCAAAAATGAAGAAGGATCGATTCTATACCTCAAATATAAAGTCCTTGGCTCTGAAATCTTCAGAATAGTACCCTTCTTCAGCTCCCTCTTGCCTTGGTCACCTCCTTCTTGCAAGAACAACAACACAAGGATCAAAAATGGCATCTCCTTCCTCACAAACGCTCTAGCTCTCTTAGGGTTTCTCTCAAGGGTCTGGTAGCCGCAACTAAAGGCTATAAGAGCCTTTAAATAGGTCCCAAACCCGGGAATTTAGAGTTTCACTAAACAGCGTGGACTCGCCGAGTCCACAAGTCGACTCGTCGAGTCCGAACATCAAACCGGATAAGAACCCGCGATCCTACTCGGCGAGTCTAAGCATCAACTCGCCGAGTTCCTCCCGAAACTCAAAATGATGAATAATATGATATACCTGGGAATCCGGATGTTACAAATTTATTTATGTTTAGTTTTTTATTATATATTACCATATTATATGTTCGTTTATGTTCATATATATTCAATTGTGTTTGTTTATCTTTGTTCATTTAGTATGTTCACGAACATAAAGGAACGAACAAAATAATTTGTTAAACGAATGAACACAAAAAAGAAATTTTCGTTCGTTTATTCGTTTGTGTTCATTTGTTTGTTCGGCTAATTTAAACGAACGAACATGTAGATTAACAAACACCGCAAGCTCGTTTGTTCGTTCGTGTTCGTTTTTTGTTAAACGAATATGAACAAAATCATTTGTTTATATGCCAGTGCTTCTTTATTTATTGTCTAAATATATATCTTTTTTTGTATAACTATTTCTGAAAAACAAAACAACAAAGTAAACATATATATATATATATATATATATATATATATATATATATATATCTATATATATATATATATATATATATATATATCTATATATATATATATATATATATATATATATATATATATATATATATATATATATACTAAAGAAAGAGAAAAAACAAATATTAAATTATTTTATTGGAAGACTGATAGTTATTCGGGTTATTGTTTTAATTTGTTTATTCGAAAAATAAAGTGAAAAATTATTATAGAATTTAAATGAACAAAACGTGAAAAACACAACATTAAAAAATATATTTAAATAAAACGTCAAAAATATTAAAAGATTTTTAAAACACAAAAGCAAAGATAAATAAATAAAGCAATAAATAAAACTATATAAATAATAATAATAATAATAATAATAATAATAATAATAATAATAATAATAATAATAACAATATGATTTTATATAATTTAGATAACTTATTTAAAAAATAAAAATAATTTTAAAAATAATCTATACTAATTCTATTAAAATAAAGATAAAAAAACAATTATATATATATATATATATATATATATATATATATATATATATATATATATATATATATATATATATATATCAGTGTTGTAAAAATCCCGATTAATCTCTGATTAATCCCTAGACGCTACTTGACCAATTAGAGAGCGCCTAGCAATTAATCCATGAATATAAAATGACTGAAACAGTAGAACCCAATTAAATTTTAACACTTTGAAGAAGTTATATCTCAATAGAAACTAAGGGTGCAAACGAGCCGAGCCGAGCCCGAGCCTAGCCAGGCTCGGCTCGGGCTCGTTTAAGTTATACGAGGCTCAAGCTCGAGCTCGAGCTCAGCTCGATTCGAGCTTTCTTTTACTGAGCTCGACTCGATCTCGTAAAGAATTATAGAAGCTCGGCTCTGGCTCGGACTCGACTCGTTTTTCGTTTGTTGTGCCTAAATAAGCTTAAGCTCGGCTCAAGCTCGTTTACTAACACCCGAAATCCATATTTTCCCAAATACGTTTTTATTTTAATATATTAAAATAATAATAAATTATATTATATAAAGGCTCGTTTAGGCTTGCGAGCCTAATCGAGCTTAATGACATAGGCTCGAGCTCGAGCTCGTTTAATAAATGAGCTTAATATTAAGCTCGAGCACGGCTCGGACTCGTTTAAAACCAGTTTCGAGTCGAGTTTTTAACGTGTCGATCCCGAGTAGCTTGGCTCGTTTGCACCCCTAATAGAAACTATTTGAGGTATGATTAGTATTGTATTTATCATATTAACCTATTATGTGATGATATTAGTGGTATTTATGAACTTTTATATTATATTAGTCATATTTAATTTTTTAAAATCTAACAAATTAGCAATTAATGGTCCCCGATTAATCTCCGTCAAGCCGATTAATCTCTTGACCCCAGTCCACCGACTAGCTAACGTCGAACGATTTTTACAACTTTGATATATATATATATATATATATATATATATATATATATATATATATATATATATATATATATATATATATATATATATATATATTGTTAAAAGAAAAAGAAAAAAGAAAGAAAATAGTAATTTGGTAATTTTAGATGGACCAAAGACCTGCAATGCAATTTTCACAAACCACGGACACATAACCTATCAAATTTTAAACTTAAATACCAAAAACTGAGAATACTACCAAACCACATGGACCATTTTGTAATTTACTCTAAATGTAAATCTTTTTTTCATACCATCCATGTAATTGATTCTTAACTTTTAGTCAAATCACTTATAATCAAACTATTTTATAGATACGATCGTCGTCTCTCTTATGTATTTTTTTTATATTCCTATAAACTAATTCCAAGTACATATTTGATTTTTTATATATTCGTAAGAATCATCTTAATTATTAACTACTTATGTTTTTTTTATATTATATTAGAATCATATTTGTTTAACATAATGAATTAACAATTTGTGTTTCATAGGATTTGATCATGCCTGTTTTTTTGGTAGAGATTAGGTATGATATATGTTAGTTGATGAAGATAAATGTTATGTTACTTGATAGTATTCTTACAATGATTTGAATATAACATTCTATTAGAATAAATTATAATTCTTTAATGTTTACTCTTGTAACATCCTAAAAATTTAAGACCGGGTTCTTAAATTAATATGGATAAATAAATAATAGGTGAATTATTTAAATAAATAATCAAGGGATAATCATATTATTAGTCGATATGAAGCTTGCAAAGTTAAAGGTTAAGATGTTAACATTTCAAAGTTAAGGGACCCAAAGTGTCAATTTAGAAAAGTATGTTTGACCAAGAGTTGACCCACCAAGGTTAAATGGATGAGGAATGTTAAGAATGGGATGTTCAAGGACCCATTATGTCAACCTTTTAAGCAAATGTGAAAATAAATGAAGAAATGGTAAATTTGCCAAAAAAAATGTAAACTAGAAGAACCAAATATGACAAATCCGAAAATAAGAATGCTTCCTCTTCAAACAAGAACGATAGGAGGAGAAGAGAGGAGATTGGA
This sequence comes from Lactuca sativa, assembly GCF_002870075.4. Lineage (NCBI taxonomy): Eukaryota > Viridiplantae > Streptophyta > Magnoliopsida > Asterales > Asteraceae > Lactuca > Lactuca sativa. The sequence continues at coordinate 8,211,026 of NC_056623.2, read as the reverse complement.
TGGCGATTCAAAATCAATAGAAACCCTAGGGGTCGATGTTAATCCTTCTTGGTTCATTTGGAGCAAGTTGTGAAGTGGTTCAAGGTATAATTTCTCTTCCTTTTCACCTAGAATTCGGATTTGAGAAGTGGGTTTGACCCCAATGTCGAATTTAGCTTATTATAAGGGTTAGGGTTTTGTTTTCTAACCTCCCTTTAGTTGTTTTGATGATCCCAATCTCAATCCAATCATCCTATTGATGGATTTGAGGATTTGGGTGAAAACACTCATGAACCCTAGAAATTCAAAATGAGGATTTCATGTTTATATGTTAGATTGGAACGAATTCAATGACCTAGATGATGTTTGAGGGCAATGAATCCAATTAGAATGATCAAACAAATTTATGATGGGAGAGTTTTGCATAAACATGGGTTTTAGATGGTTATGTGAGAAATTATGATAAAAACAATGAAATTCTTGGAATGTGAGCATTTGATGAGTATATGATACTCATAATCATGAGTTGATACTAACAATATGGTTTTAATTCAAGAACATGAAGGATTGAGTGATCTATAGTTGCATTTATGGAATAATTGGCCATATGGTATTTTGGTAATTACATAATAAATCTCATATAAGAAGTGAATGATATTCATGAACATGAATTGACACTCAAGAGATGATAGTGAAACACAAACATGAGGGGATGCTAGTAAGGTTCTAGCTCTAGTGATTGTTTGGGCAAAAAGGGCAATTTAGGAAACATGGAATGGAATTGAGGATTCCATAGTTGGATTAAGTATTTGCAATGATATTAATGATGTTTTATCTACTTGACAACACCCAATGATGTATTAAATGATTTAGGAATAAGTGATATTGGCTAAAGAGTGTTTTTGAGATAATTGAGCTCTTAAACCTTTCATTTGAGTGTTTGTAAACACTATAAACTTAGCATGTTGATTGAGGACTTAATGAATTAATTTGAATGTTTTGACATGATAAAACATCCTCTAGTAGTGCTTAAAGACCTTTATAGGTGTTCCAAATGGTTACCTAAAAGACCAAAACCATCTAAGCAAGTTTAAGACTCAAAAGTGAGTTTTAAGGGTGTTTGGGCTGCTACGGGACGCGACCTGCGTGGTCAGGCATGCGGCCCGCGCACAGACAGCAGATTGTCCGGCTAGATGGGACTTTAGTAGTTTCCTCATAACTTTTGCATACGGACTCGGATTTACACGCGGTTTTCGCCTACATGCATATTTTTACATAAGGATTAGTATGAAACAACAAAATTTAGTAACAGAACCTTTTAGGAGTATTTTGGTCATTTTAATGACTTGTGTCCATGTTATATAGGTGTTGATTGAGAGTGTTTCTATAAGGAAAGGAACTAGAAGAAGCTAGCTAGCCTACGTGTGATTGAGGTGAGTACGTGTTGGCATTTTTCCCACTTTGGGGTACATGGCAAAATGATTTTATGATAATGAAATTCAATGCTTTGATATATGAAATGTTTTGAAATGAAAGTGTTAAATGTTTTTAGAAAGGGTATTTTGAAAGAGTGCCTTAAAGGCAAAAATGTTTTTGAAAGAAAAGAACGTTTTGGAAGATCGAATGTTTTGAAATATCATTGAAATGTTTTGAAATATAGATGCTTTACTTTTAAAATAATTTTATGATATTAATGTATGAAATGTGTAAAGCATGGAAAGTAATGAAAATGAATGGAAAGTAATGAAAGGAATTAGAAAGTAATGAAATGAAAACCGCCCAGGCCATGATACCTCGTAAGAGGCCTTAAAGGAATCTATCGAGGTGGCGCCTCCCCTTCGCGAGATAGATGTCCTAATGGAAATGATGCCTTGGTGGATTGATTTGTTCTTTCCACCTTGGTCTTAGACTTAGGAGTGGTTCCTTTATTGGACGTAGACCATAAGTATAAAAATGGCAATGGTATGATACCAGAATTAGCCCTTAATGATTAAAGAAAATGAAATATGGAAATATGACTTTTGAAATGAAATGAAAGGAAATGAAATGAGAAGATATGAAATGATATTTATGACATTTATGAAATGAGTTTTCCTTGAAAATGCTTGAAAATGTTCTATGGTCTAAAACTATGTTTCGCAAAGATGAAACGTTTTTTAATAAAAAAGTGATAAATGTTTTGGGTCTCAAACCCACATAGCTCACGAGACATTATTGTCTTACGTATCTCTTTTTAATGCCATGTATCTCAGGTTACACTTAAGGAGAGAGAATGATAGATGGAAGTTAAAAGTCAAGTGATAGAGAATGGAATGGAACTTGTTAAGTTCCTTATTAATTGTATTGATGTAATTCTTATTTGCTTGCTATGGTTATATTGATGCTTAATGGTAACACCCAATGTTTTAAATTTATAATGTTTATGTGGGACCGGTTTTTGTTAAATGCGGGTTAGCACTCGAATGTTTTTTTTAAACCATAGCATGAAAAAGTTTTTGGAAAATTTGGGGTGTTACAACTCTATTCTATCATAATTTGTTGTTTTTATTCTCTTAGAATGCACTAAATTTTTTAATATTTGAAATTTAATTATGTTTTCTTTGTGGATTTAAGTTTTGAAGAGGGTGTCATTGATCAGGAAAAGGAAGAAAACATAGAGAACGAAAGTATATTATAGCAGAATGTATTCTGCCATAATGTATAAAGTGTTTTTTTAACAATAATATTCTTTCAGAATTTAATAAAGTTTTTGTTAGATTTTGATGTTTTTCTTTCTTTTTTAACCATTCTTAATTTTAATCGTTACGAATAAATGTTATTCTTAAACCATTATTAGTAATATTTTTACAGGATGAATGTAATAATTGTTTATAGTCTTCTTCTTTATGAATTAATGCAATTAGCAATTCTTAAAAAATGAAATCTGTATTCTTTAGAAAATGTTATTTTTGATAATATGTTGTATAATTCTTTAAGAATGATAATTACAAAAAATATCTTGAACTGAACCATATTATGCAAGAATAAAATTGAAAATATATTTACTTGTTTAGGGTTGACTTTCTGTCATTTTAACAGAATAAAATCGGTTATTATTAAAAATATATTAGAATTAAATTTGAATTAATTTTAAAATTTCAGATTTTAAAAAACAAGGGAATTAATTATCCCTAAAAATCTGAAATTTTCCTTTTTTTAATATAGCTTAATTGACAAAGTGAACAAAGTGTTTGGTAATGTAAATACGTTCAACCTCGCAAAACTATCGTCATTATCATGTATTCTCACTAATTCTTACTCATTTTTGTTTTCACGTATCATTTTTCACTCATTTTCACTTTTAGAGAATATGATTATCAATAATACATTCTGACAATATTCTAGCAAAATGAAAATCATAAAAAAGTTTATAACACCCTTCTATACTATTTAATTAGTGAGAATGCATGATAATGAAATTAGTTATGTAAGGTTGCACATATTCACATTACCAAACAACATATTTTCTTAGTCATTCTCACATAATAACATTGTCCACATGTCCGCACAATAAGTATTCATCCACATTTGACCCTAACCCTACACATACACACACACACACACACACACACACACATATATATATATATATATACACATGCAGACACACACATATAGAGAGAGAGAGAGAGAGAGATCCTCTTACTTTTCTTTCTCACTTAAGATTGTGACATTTGTCATATTTAATAAAATTGATAAATTTTTGTTACACTCATCATCATCAAAAAGTGATAGGATGATCGGTGTGAAGAATAAGTAAAACTAAAACCATTTTAATTTTATGTGTTTATTAATTCAAATTAAACATGTGAGGAGACAATGTTATTAATTAATATAAACTAATATTCAAATTTGTAATCAGTATCATAACTAATATTTAAAAAAAAAAAGAGGTATATTCAATATTTGTAAAATCTTCACATTTGTGTTTCTTGCAAAACAAGTTAAGAAACTTGTTAGGGTTACAAAGGTAGCCTAATCAGACGAAATGTGTCGTACCCCAAGGGAGGCGCGTCGCGCCCAAAGATGCTCCAAGTTCTTTTTTTTTTTTGTGTTATCAATTTGGGTTTAAGGTCATGTCCATTAAACCCTTGTTTAGGGAATAGGATATCAGAAAATGGCCATAGGAAAAAAGAAAATTAAAATTTTGCACCTTAAACCCCAATATGCAATCATGATTATACACAAATTAAATTTGATATAATAGTGCAAATAACTATGAACTAAGGCTTTAAGATCACTATAAGGTTTTAAGCATACTAACACATAACATATGGTAACGGAAGCATATTATAATTTTCGAGTCAGATGTTCAAACTAAACCTAAAAGGATCTTATTTCATACTATTATTGCAACTACAACAAAGTTAATATTACATACATCTTTATTTCCCAAAGATCTCATTACTTGCGATCTTGTTCTTGCCACTTTGATTGGATACCAAGGATTCAAAGGGGAATCTGTTAGATGCCATTTTAAGCATATTTCAGGGTAGTTTAATTGTCATTTTAGAATCATATTTTGTACATTTTCATGTCATTTATTTAAATAATGTTCAGCTCATTTATTCTATTAGAATTCTCGTACTGCTCATGTATTTATGTCAATTTCAGATAGTTCGAGTGGAGTGGAGCGGTGCTTTGGGAGCAATCGGATGCGCGTTTGGAGCTTAAAATGGATCTTGGAACTTATGGAGTATGTTAAGGAATGCTTGAAAGATGCTTTGGTCAAGAAACATTCGATCGAATTGATCACACGAAGATGGAATCTGCAATCTAAAGTTAAAAGATGTTGCTGGCAGCTTTGACCCCCTGTCAGTATTTTGACCGTATCTCATAAACCGTAACTCCGATTGATGTGATTCAAAATGATTTGAAAAGTAGAAGAAATTTAGGACGTCATAGGTAAAACATGTGATAGCAAATCTGGTCCATGCGATCGCATGGGGCCTTTATGTGATCGAAGCTTAGGTCGCAACTTGTCTTCGAAGTTGTTTTTTGTGCCAAAAATATATCCGGGAGTGAAAAATCAAAACATGCAATCGCAGGTTCCCTGTATGCGATTGCATGTTTTCCAAAAAGTGCCAAAATAGCATCCTACTTCATTAAAAAGACTCAAGACACCTTTTCTTCAAAACATGTGATTGCAGGTTGTCTACATGCGATCGCATGCACGTCCTTTTTTACTGTTGGACGTATAAATAGACCCTGATAGCATCCCAGTAACCTAATTTGGAGATTACAAAGGTACCAGACGATGAAAATACGATTTTGGAGGTGTTTCTTCTTCGATTTCAACGATTTCTAAAGATCTGAAGACCGTGGATCATCTCCTTCAAGTAGATTAGTAAGATTAGTTGTTTGATGTCTCTTTTCATCTGTTTTTATCAGATTTTAGCCATGTCAGGCTAAACCTTAGTTTTTAGTTCTGCAAAGACAAGTACTTTTCATGTGATTGATCATTATATCTGATTTTCGTTTTGTGTTTCTATCTAGATTCTTCAGTTTTGTTCTTAATAAATGTTTGATTTTGAGTATTGCTAGTCTGATCACCTAGCTAGGGTTTTATCATTCCAGTTAATCAGTTAATAGAATACGTAATTGTTCTTGTCAATTGGTAATAAGTAACAAGTAATAAATCAGTTCCGTATTTGGGATTTGACTTTATTATAAGCTGAAAAATCATACATTTACGCTTCCGAGCTTGTGAGAGTATTGAATATTGCTAGGAATTTTACATAGATCTTAATGCAACTTTTTTTTATCTTAATTAAGAGCTTGTTTGTTTAGACAGTAAAAAGTTAGGGTTAATTGAAGAGTTTGTTTTGATTAACTAATTTAGGTAAAAGAGAAATTACTAGAGCTTGTTAGTTTTTCTCAGTATCAGCTTAGATAGAACGCATTCCGAATAATCAGATTTGGCTTAGTAACATGATTATGAAAGTCGCAGCAGAGCTGAAACCACTTTTATTATTGATTTTTGTTTAATTTAATATCACTGCAAATTTTAGTACTTTTAGTTTAATTCAAAATCCCCCCTTCTTAATAATTTCTGTCTTGACTAGATTGTGCCTGATGCTAAAAGGCATTCACGTTGAGGTTGTGTCCCTGAGGATTCGACCCTGCTTCCCTGTGCTATATATTTAGTGCAACTAGTAGTGATAATTTATTTTTTTAATACACGTACGACAGCTTGTTAACAAATTGGCGCCGTTGTCGGGGACATGGTGCTTTCTAATAGTTTTATACCAAGAATTTTTCGTTCAGATACACCTTTAGTTTTTGATCCAGAAATTGAGCGAACTGGAAGGAAACTGAAGAAAGAGGCAGCAAGAAAGAAACAATCAACTGGTCTCTTTGCTTCATCATCTTCCATACCCCTAGAAACCTCCACACCACAAGGCACTCCCTTGTGGAACGAACCAAATCCGATTTTTCCGAAAGTACCCCAATCTTCTCCTTAAAACAGCCCTTATAAAACTTATTCCCCACCTTCCTCCATTAAATCTTAAACCACAGACACTTCAAATACCGAATCTGAAGAATCATACATGAGTGGAGACGAAGCAGAAAAGACCCTTAGAGAGTGGGCCACTCAAGAGGTCAACCAGCAGCCCCTTTGCATTACGTTTCCAGAAGCCCAGAACTTTGAAATCAAATCCAGGATGATTCATCTTCTTCCCACTTTTAGAGGATTGGAAAACGAAGAACCACATAAATTCCTCAAGGAATTTCATGTGGTTTGTTCAGGAATGAACCCTCATGTAGTTGCTGAAGACCAGATCAAGCTAAGGTCATTCCCCTTTCGCTTCAAGATTCTGCAAGGGAATGGTTATATGAACTCTCATCTGGTTCCATCACCACTTGGACCGAGCTCGCGAAATTGTTCTTAGAGAAATACTTTCCAGAAACGCGAGTCTCCAGTATCAGAAGAGAAATCCTTGGGATCAAACAAGGAAAAAGAGAAGTTGTACATACTTACTAGGAAAGATTCAAGAAGCTTCTAGTATGGTGCCCACAACATGGGATCAACGGTTATCAACTCTACAATTGTTTTGTGAAGGCCTGACACCTATGGAGAGGCTCTTGATAAATGCTTCTAGTGGTGGTTCTTTGGGTGGCATGACCCCAACTAAAATCAGAGAGCTAATAGAAAAGTTGGCGATCGAGTCTAAACATTCCGGGAATGAAGACAAGTGGTGTCCAGATCAGCCAAGGGGAGTCAAGGAAGTCAACAATCTTCATCTGGAAGCTCAAATATCTGAATTGAAAAAAGTTGTTCTGCTCTTGACTAAAGAAAAAAGAAGCTGCAAAGAAACAATGTGGGATTTGCTTGAAGACTGGTCACCCTACATATATGTGCCCAATATTGCAAGAGGATACAGTTGCAGTTAAAGTTGTCGGGGGCTACCAACAGAATTTTTAGCAACCTTCACAACAACATTCTGGAAGCCCTAGCATGGCCTTGGAGGATATTGTTAAAAGTCTGGCTACCAGCACTCATGCATTCCAAAACGAAACTAGAGCCAGTATAAAAAATATAGAGCAACAGGTGTCTCAACTTGCCACTTCTATGGGTCGAGTGGAATATCAAAGAAAGTTACCAGGGCATACAAAAAACAATCCAAAGCATAATGTGAGTGTTATTTCCTTGAGAAGCAGAAAGACATATGAAGGCTCAAGCATATCTGAACCAGAAATAAGGCTGAGGAAGAATTTAAAGAAGTTATGGTTGAAGAAGGAGATGTGGAAGAGACGGAAAAAGGAGTTGAAGCTGAAGAGTGTGAAGAGGTTTTGGTTGAAGAAGAAGCTGAAAAAGACAAAGAAAAAGAAACTCCAACACTACCCAAGCCTATTTTGAAGGAGAACAACCCACTACCGCACTTCCAATCACAACTGAGAAGCACGAAACGCGAGCGCGAGGAAGAGGATATCATGGAATTTTTTTTGCAAGGTTGAGGTAAATATCCCACTTTTAGATATTATCCAACATATCCCTTTTTGTGCTAAGTTTCTTAAAAATTTATGTGTTTCTAAGAAAAAAATGAAATTTAATGAAATTGTGAAAGTTGAAAAAATATATTCTTTATTTTACAAAAAGGTTTGCCTCCAAAATGCAAGGATTCGAGGATTTTCTCAGTTCCTTGTAAATTGTGGAACCTTGATTTTCCAAAAGCCATGCTTGATCTAAGAGCTTCAGTTAATGTCCTCCTATTTTATATTTTTGAAAAATTAAAATTGGGATCTTTGCAAAACACTAGGACAATTATACAGTTGGCTGACCACTCAACAGTACACCCAAAAGGTGTATTGGAGGATGTTCTTGTTCAAGTGGATAATTTGATTTTTCCCGCTGATTTTTACATTTTGGACATGGGAAACTTGGACACTTTTGATACGAACTCTATTATTTTGGGAAGCCCTTTTGTGAAAACTGCAAAAACGAAAATTGATGTTTTTAATGGAATAATTTCAATGAAGTTTGATGAGGAAGTGGTTAAATTTCAAATTAATAATTGATGATTTTCCTTCTGAAAATATTTCTGTCAATTATATGGGTTCCAGCAGTCCTTTATTAGAGGGTTGCTGTGAGTCTTCTAATGTCTCTATGCAAGAAAATTTTTTAGACAGGAATTCATCTGATAATATATCGAAGGAGCTGGCAGAAGATAAGCTTGGGGAGGTAGAAGAGGTTGAGCTGGAGTCTACTAAGAAAAAATTAGATACAAATTTGAAAAGAAAAAAACTTTTGGAAGAAAATGAAGGAAATGTGATTTCTGGTATGAATCTAAAACGAAAAGAATCTGAAGAGAAGATTTATGGGAAAAAGAATAAGAAGATCAGAAAAAGGAAGAAATCAAACCATCTGGAAGACTTATCTGAAGATTATGTAGAGTCTTTCAAGTCTGTTGAACAAGTCCCAGATCCACCAATCTTTCCATATTTGAAGGGATCTGGAGTCACAAGAAAAAGAGTTGAGCTTCAGAAGTAGTCCCAACCACACCAATTAATTAATCTGGTTGGGCAAAGTCGAGCCAACGACTTTAAAAATGGGCAGCTTTCCGGGAGGCAACCCAATCAGTAGTTTTTAGTTTTTATGTTTTCAATAAAGAGATGATCACAGTTCCAAGCAAGCTAGGGGGAAAATCAGAGGAACGGCAGAGTTGTCAGATTTTTCGCCACATCTTCGTCAAAATCAGATTTCTGCAATTTTATCAGGTACAATTTTTCCTAGTTGTACATTTTTGTTTTTATTTGCTTTATTAATCTGTTCATTCATCTCTAAGCATTGAGGACAATGCATCATTTTAAGCTTGGGGAGGGGGTTAGTATAAATAATTGCACTTTTTGTTAAAATTTTTAAATTTTTTCAGTTTTTCATTTAAGATTTTCAAATTTTGTTTTTCTTTTTTTCATTTTATTTTATGCATTGTGTCCAAAAAATATTATATTTTCCTTTTTATTTTTATGCATTAAAAAAACAAAGGTAACCCAAAAATATTTTATTTTTAGTTGTTTTTATTTTTATTTTCTGCATATAAAATTTTTAAAAAATCAAAAAGAAAATGAAAATTTTTGAAATATACATGAGATGAGGATTCTTTTTACATTTGATAGCTCTATTAAGATGAAGTGCGATAGTTCCTCATAACAATCAATTTTAAGAATTATCTTTTCAAGTGCTTTAAATGTTTTCAATATGAACCAACATATGAGTCTGATAATTTTTACAATGGAAGTGTGGGATGGAAACACGAGCAGTGTTTTAGAATTAATTTCCTTAAATACCTTAAACAGAACCTGGATTGGATAACCCTTATCATTACTTGAAGTACTAAACCCTATAGTTTCTGCGCATTTTAAGGCTAGGAGGGAACTCTTTTTATACCCACAACTTATTATCATTTTTGAAGTATTGAAGATATGGTAGGCCTTAAAGTAAAATTCACGCTCAGTCAATATATTTGTTAAAAATGGTACATCAAGCAATTTGAAGAAATCTGCAATTCAAAGTTAAATCAAAGTCAAGTTCAAGTCAAAATCAAGAACCAAACAAGTTAAATCTGAAGAGTTGATCAAGACAAAAGAAGATGTGTGGTATAATGAGATTGATCCCTCGATAATAGAATCATAGGGGTAAGCTTGAATAATTTTGTCCATAATGGAGCTTACCGCGTTTACTGGACGATTTCGGGAAAAAGAGGAGGGGTTGGTCAAGCTAAGTTTTTATAAACGAATTTTCGTGAAAGGAGCCAAAGTGGGACAATTAGTCTTCATTAACTGATAAGGCGATTTATAACTCACACTTTCTCTCTATCTTGTGATATATATATATATATATATATATATATATATATATGTATATATATATATATATATATATATATATATATATATATATATATATATGTGTATATGTATTGGAGAGTCATGTACGAGAGCAAGACAAAGATAAAGAAAGAAGAGGATTATAGGAATTATAATCCAAAGTAAGATGATGTACTTGGGTTATACACTTAAGATCATGTATATGAGCATGTATGTATAAATTATGTAGATATATATAGAGAAAGAATAAGTGTGTTATGATTAATATCCTTAAGAGTAGATAAAGAAAGTATGGGATTATATGCCTTATAATCCTATGTAAGAGTAGATGATGAGAAAAGGTATGTGTGTATACCTAAGAGAGTTTAGATAAATATGGAGAATGATTATATGTAATATAATCATAAGTGTATGTATCTATGTCTAGAAATGATGGTATTATGTAGAATACATATATGTTACTAGACATAGATAAAGAGTAAGTACTAAATGATTTAAGTACTAGAAGTGTAATAGAAGATCTCTTGATGAGATAAAGAGATAGATTGTATGTGGTACAAGCATTATGTGACAAGTCATATAATATAGATGTACAGAAATATGATTCCTTCTAGAATGAGATGATGATTCCTTAGGGAACATAAATAGATGATCCCTTTAGGGATGTAGATACACGATTCTAGTGGGAATCAAAGATTATGTATGATTAGAAAAGATAGAGAAAAGGTTCCATGAGTGGAACAAGGCAATGGAGTTCCTTTAAGAAATTATAAATAACCCTTGATGGGTTAAGAGTAAGGAATAAGTAAGGGATTCAAGAGTAAGAAGAAAGATTAAAATCCACGAGGGATCGTAAGAGAAAATGGTAAGACCAGATGAGAATACCTGGTAAAGCTAGTGGGATGTTGATACCCTTAGAAGATAAAAAAGATTAGAGTATGAGATGTAACTGTTAGGTCTAGATGAGAACAGAGTGTTGAGGCACTAGAGATGAGAATAAGGTAGAGAAAGAGTAAAGTAGAGAACAGAGTTAGAGACAGAGATAGAGTATGTAGAGAGTATGAGATCAGCCTGACAAAAGGCTAAGAAAGATAGAAGAGACAGATGATTGGTAAGAATAATAGTGTGTTATATTAGAGAAGAATAATATAGGATAAAGTATAAGTATGAGAGGAAAGAATGTTGAGGCATGAGGAGAGATAGAATAATAGAGATAGATATGATGAGATGAGAAAAACTGGCAATCTATACCATGAGAAGAAGAGTTTAAGAGGTAGAGTATGAGATAGAAGAGAAGATGAAATATTGGAGTATGAAAGATAAAAAGAGCAGATGAATATGAAAATAGAAAGAATATAACTCACTATATATTATTGTCTAATGGCACAACAGATGAATATGAAAATAGCTAGAATATAACTCACTAGATATAATTGTCTAATGTTGCCAGGTTCAGTAGCAACATCTGTGGTACCAGAAGAGAAGACAAGAGCACAAGGACTTAGACTAGGTTGTTATCATAGTTGTAATTTTTTGTTGTTATTTTATGATAAAAAATTATTATAAACCCATGGCTATGCCCAAGATATAAAATGTTTTTATTTATATGAGTTAATAGAATTCCACAATTTTTTTGTAATAACTCTGATAATCTCATTAGATTAGATGATAGAAAGTCCGTGTCATTATACTAGGCATCTATACACTAAACTGAGTTAACAAATAGGTGTGTTTTTCAAATTGTTTACTATTTTGTATTGATTTACATGCTATAGTAATTATTGTAACATTCGATTACACATTATTGTAATAGTACGCTAAAAAGATGCATCATCAATTATGTAAATATTTTTCAATAATAACAAGGTAAAAAATCCAAATCGTGGATGACAAAGAGAACAATAATAAAAAGGGTCAATATTGTTTTATGTGATCAAATATCTATTGGATTAGTGTCCAAGCCTGTAACCATATTTGGTAAGTACTTGACCCGGTTGTGCATGGTCCTTTTGGGTTGCCTTCACTAAAACAACTTGACTGGAGAAATAATAGAGAAAGAGGTTATTATGGTTTATTAATATATTATATGAATAATATATTAAAGGAGAAATCATATTTATTTAGTTAACATTGGTCAAGAATTAATTAATAATTAATTTTGTCATTAAAAGAAGTTAACTAAACTAGGGGCTGAATTGTAATTATGTGATAGTTGCAAAATAGGGCAATGGATGCCCTATGGGATAGGGTGGACGAATTCAAGGGGATAAGGCCTTAGAATTCGTCCATGATAAGGTTTCTAGGGTTATCCTTTGGACTGCTTGGTGGGCAAGTAATCAGATAAGGATAATGACTGAAACCCTAATCCCTGCACCTATATAAACACCCCTTGGCATATGAAATTCGTCCATGACTTGATCCCTAGGGTTCCTAGATCCGAATTTCATACCTCCCCTCTCTCTCTCTCTCTCTTGCGTCTCCATTTGTTCTTGGTGTTTGTGAACCATTAGAGGTACTACACTTGTGGTACTTGCTTTCAAAGACAAGAAGATTCAAGATTTAAGTTGTTATTACAATGTAACAACAAGAGGTATGTACTTCATCCTTCTTTGTGATTTTCGAAATTACTAGAAGCATGTTAGGTTTCTTTATGTGTTCATAATGTTGTATAACTAATAGTGATAACATAGATCCAATTTTAGGGTTACATGGACACATATGATTGTTTGTATAAAACCCATGAGTGGTATCAGAGCCATTAGTTTTTATTTTCAATTAGCATTATACAAATGTATGAACTTGACAAATTAGGGTTTATGGCCAATAAACCCTAGGAGGCATGAATTTTCGAAATTAGGGTTCTTGAACCTTGATTTACGAAATTTGGTTAGGGTTTCCCAAACCCTTTCCTTAGCCTCCAAGATTTTGAAATTGGTTAGGGTTCCCAAACCCTTTCCTCAGCCTCCAAGTTTTCGAATTCTAGGGTTATCCAACCCTTGAATTTTGAAATTTGCCTCCTTCCCCAAGATAAGATCCTATTTTTTAGGGATTTGGATAAATGCCATATCTGGTAATTATCTTTCAAGTGTTTAAATTTGGTAATTAAAGATTTTGAATTATCCCATCCCATAATTTTGAGTTTTAGGGGATTTAAGGGATTAGGTTAAATTAATTGTTTAACTTAAAAGATATCCTTACCAAAATAGAAGATAATTGTCAAATTAATTACATAACCATTGCCTTCTATGATAAACTTGATTTATTTGAATTATTTGATAGATTATCTTGCAAGAAAATTGAATTAGGTCATATTTAGATAATTACTAATTAATTGGTTAATTATTATTATTTGTAATTTGATCTAGAATGTTCTTGCTTATGTTTTGAAAAGTTTCAAAACTTGCCCTCAAGTTTTAGAATTTAAATTTTGATTAAAAGTTTAATTTTAAAATGTTAAATTCTAAAACCCTAATTTTGAAAAGTTCAGTTTTCACCCTTTTGGTTTTATTAAGTTAATTAAAAGTATAATTAAAAGAAAGTTAATAAATCCATCATCATTTGGTTTATATTTGATTAAAGTAAAAGTGTAATTTATAAAATTGAACCACATAGTATTTTAAAAGTGTAAAATACACCCTTATAATATATATATATATAACATTAAAAGTCTAATATTATATATGTATAACTTAAATGTTAGTCTTACCGTTAGTAGGCCTTATTCAGGAAGCTAGTCTATAAGGGGTGTTTAAGGAAATTGCCTATAAAATGGCGATTAAATGGTATCCACTCTTACCCACCGCACTCTTGACTAGTGGAGGGTCGTTAGCCGAACCGGTAGGATAGGGAAAACCCTCTCCTCATTAAAAGTATAATGAAATATAAAGTAACTAAAAGTTTTACAAAATTCCCAATCTTAGTTACTTTAGGCAAAAGTGAATTGATGCATATCCATAAAATTGCACTTTGTACCCTTGCTAAGACGTTAGTGGAGCGTGTGTGGTTAACCGGCACACTAATTGGGTTCTAAGCAAAGGCGGCAAAGGGTGACTCCATGTTTTTCATAGTTCGATGGAGCATGTGTGGTTAACCGGCACATCGAATAGGTGACTGTAACATTGGGGGCACCATGTATATTTGCATGGTTATTCACACCCTGTTTTGTGATCCTCGGCATCCCAGTCACAAATCGAGGGGCATATTGAGATTTAAACATGCCATTGAAAAGTTTAATGAATCTCAAAAGATCTAGGAGTTTTCAATACATTTAAGACTTACATTATTTTTCGTTTTTTCATGGTGGAAAATTAGTGAATCGTCATTCACTAACCTTCAAATGTTCTGTGAGTTGGATTATGACATCCCTCTTCCAATTTGTAGGATGTTGTGTTGGATCCTAGCCTTAATGTATCATTTGGGTGTTTCATTAAGGATTCAATCAACTAACTTGAATTTTCTCCCATTTTGTAGATGTCTGATTCTAACCATGGTCTTCCTGAATCCCAAGGAAAAAGTGTTCCTGTTGAAAATGAAAGCTCATTCCAAAGTGAAGGTTCAATGTGGACTAACTTGATTTCACTTCCTCCTTCTCCTCCTGTTGTTCTCCCTGACCAACAAGAACGAAGACTTGAAAGGTTCAAGATCACCGAAGCCCTGTTGGCAATGAAACATGAAGATGGTAAACCCGTGTGTGCTCACGTTCTAGCAATGAAATCACACATCGATAGGTTGATAATGTTGGGTGGCACTTTACCAGAGAAGTAGGTTGTAGACTGGGTTCTTCAGTCACTTCCTAAATCATATAATGAGTTCATAAGAGAGTATTATATGATGGATCTTGATGCAACCCTCATTGACCTGACTTACAAGCTGATTGCTGTTGAATCAGAAATGATTTGGTGAAGAAATGGAGCAATTTTGTCTAAAAACTCAACCTACCATGTTTCTGTGGATACTCCAGAAAAATCCACTTGTTTCCATTGTCATGAAAAGGGGCATTGGAAACGAAGCTGCCCAGTGTACCTGAGAGATCTAAGAGATGGGAGAGTCAAGGCGTATGGCTCTGCTTCAGGTAAAATCCACTATCTAACTCTGTTAAATTCCTATTCATTGAATCTTAATACATGATGTGATATGATTACGTTTGGATGTTTTACAGGATCAAAGAAAAGAGAGGAAGCTTGATAGAAGAGCAATATGAGTCTGATCACAAAGAAATGGATTACGATCACATGGATTCGAAGATCAGATTTTGAGCTTAGAGAGTTATGATAGATTTGTTAGGAATATTTAGCTACATAGTTTTTCAATTTAATTTTGCATTGTAAGGACAAATGTTTTCCGCTGCTTTTATGAATAAAATAAATTTTGTTTGACTTATTTATTTATATCCTTGCAATGAAATCGTTATGAAAAAATGATGTTTGCAATAAATGGATGTGATTCTTAGTTATATTATTTATGGAAATGTTGAAATTTTCTAAGTAAGGAAAGATTCCCATCGCCTAAGTTTCAATTGGACAAAGTCTTGGAATCATATGATTTGAATCATGTGATGTATGGAAATCTTGATACTTAGAAATTTTAAGAGGAATTCCATGACAAAGAGTCAAGTGAAGGACTAGAAGGTCTGGTACACAGTGTTGTGCGCTAGTAAACTCTACCATAAATAACAATAAAATTATTCGTCATGATTTACTAAAGGCTTAGTAAATATGGTTATGCTTACAAATTAAGTCTCAATAATAGCAGAAAGATAAAAAGTTTCTCCAATCTAAGAAGAAGGGAGAGTACTTTTGTATCGCGTTTTATGATCAACTTGATAATTGTAAGAACCATATTACAATTCATCCTCTAAGGACACCTTAGTGCACTAGTTTGGCTAAGAAGATGAATCGGGAATTGTTGTAGTGGTTGAGTCATTAAGATGAATCATACTTCATTCCAATATCGAATATTAAAGTTAAGATTGTGACATCGAGTGACACATCTTAAGTAGGTTTATAACACCTAAATGTGGAATAGAGAAAGTTTTATTATTCCTCCACATTTAAAATTTGTAAGTTGTGATGTCTTGAAGAAGACAAAGACCAACTAAAACAAATTAAGTTGAGTATTAATCTTGATAGAATTTTGCACTAACTCTTGAATATTTGTTTCTTGACAAGAGAATAATATATGTCAAGAGGTCAGTGAGAGTCTATATGATCTTGAAAAATTTTCAAGAACCAATCAAGAATAAACCTAATTAATAATCACTAGCACACGACTTGAGGTTTCTAACCTATCGTGTTGACATATTCTCGTTTCTGTGCCATTCCAGTTTAGTCAACTGTGCATGTGAGTTCTATGAGTTCTCAATGGATTGCATAGAGGCATGGCACCTTGATCAATGGAAAGTACATTGAAAAGTAGGGGTGAGCTGCTCAATAACTTGGAAGCAATGGTGGGACCCTTGATGGCAAAAAATCAAGAATAACAAGTTCTACCCATAAGAGTTTGGATTTGTCACTAACATTTTCTTATGATTATGGTTATGAAAAATTCACATGGATAAGAGCACATACACCATAAAATGTAAGTGTCATAAGGTTTCTCTCCTTCATGAAAATGATTGTGAGGAAACGCTTTCACTAAGAAAGATTTTGAAGATAGCATTGTGTAATTTGGATTTCTCATATTCAACTATGATTACGGCATCCCTCTTCATAGTTCAAATTGTGGGAAATGGCAAATGGATCTGAACATTTTTAGACTTATTGTTATGAGTTCTAGAATCGTTTAAACACACACATATGAGTTGTCGAAGGAAAGGTGTATGAGGTTGAGAAGCTTAGATAAAGTCTTATCGAAGCATCTAGTATTAGAAATATGAACTTAATAAATTCAATAAGCATTGTTTTCTCGAAGTTCAGCTGATTTCTGAATACATGTCAAAGCTAGTGGGAGCATATGTAACGACCCGTCTCTGGTATGTTGCTTCCATGATATTTATTTAGAAGTTTTCTAGAGGGACTCGGCGAGTCTATAGCCCGACTCGTCGAGTAGGGACGGGATTTCGAGCACATGTAAGTTGGCGACTCGGCGAGTCTGCCTGCCAGGAAGAAACCCTAAATCCCCGGGTTGCTCACTATTTAAGCAATGTTATGTTCCCTAAACTCGCCTCCCTCACCCTCAGAGAGCCTGTGAGAAACCCTAAACCATCCCTTGATTTATTAAAGTGTTTTTGTGTGAATTCTTGAAGGCTTGAAGAAGAAAAAGAAGGAAGGTCCAAAGAGAAGAGGTGTAGAGCAAAGATTCAAGGTCAAAATCAGAGTTCATTGAGGTATTTCTCGGATTCCTTCTGTTTTATGCTTTAAACCTCCATTAGAACACTTCTAGGGCTAGTTTGATGTATTTTCCAAACCTTGTAGTTGTATGGAAGCCTTAATAGGTCGAGATATCCCTATATCTGTTCATTTAGGAGTTGTAGAGCCCGGATCTATTGCCTTTTTGAAGATGTTTTGCATGAGAACCCTAGATCTAGCCTTTATTATGCTTTTTGAGCCTTATAATCTTCATGGATGCTTATGGGCACGTAAAGATAGAATCTTTACGTGCTAATCGAGCTAAGGGAGCCCAGATCTATAAGTTTTATACGCTGGATTCAAGCAGAATCGAGTTTAGAGTAGCTGCATGCAAGCGACTTGGCGAGTCGGAAGAACGACTCGGCGAGTCGAGTCGCGAGTCCCCAATTTTCCCCTTTTTGAGTGATGCCGAGTGGGGACCAGTGATAGTAGAGTGGACTCAGTGAGTTGTAGGTCAGACTCATTAATGGAGGGACTCGACGAGTTGTTCATACAACTCGGCGAGTCCAAGACAATCTACTTAGCTCAAGAACAACTTGTCGAGTTGTTCATACGACTCGGCAATTCGGATGCAGATTGCCTGAGTTTTAGAATCGAACGGGAACTCGTCGAGTTGATGTCATACTCGACGAGTAGCCACGAGTAGGGTTGAGAAGTGAGAATAGAGACTCGGCGAGTTGGCGGCCCAACTCGGCGAGTCAGGTCAACTGTAAGTTGACTTTGACCGGGAGAGTTGACTTTGACCAGGGGTAAAAGAGTCATTTTACCCCAATGCAGTGATTAGTATTTGATTGAGTGTGTTTATGGAATTGTAGCCGGGGAGATACCGGAGCAGCAGCAGATAGCTTCCAGAGCCATACACACAGCAGCCAGTTCACGAGGTGAGTTTCCTTCCAGTAGGAACGGGTCTCCGGCCACAATGCCGGCCCGTTTAGTTAGCAGTAGTTCCGGACTTCATTCAGATGCAGTAGTTAGAGTGCTTGATGTCTTTGTGATTCAAGCATGTTTTTTGTTATGTGTTCCGGACTTCGGTCCGATGCAGTATATGTGTTAGCAAATACGTGTTTATGTTATGCTATGTTCAGACAGTTCCGGACTACGGTTCGATGCAGTTAGTTCCGGACTCCGGTCCGATGCAGGGGACAAGGTCCCAGTCAGTTCCGGACTTCGGTCCGATGCAGCTAGTTCCAGACTTCGGTCTGATGCAGTCAGTTCCGGACTTCGGTCTGATGCAGTCAGTTCCAGATTTCAGTGTGATGCAGTGGGCAAGGCCCAGTATGTGCTTTATTTGTTATTGTGTGGTATGTGGTAGTTTGGGGGAGCTCACTAAGCTTCGTGCTTACGGTTTCAGTTTTTGGTTTCAGGTACTTCCGCAAGTAAAGGGAAGAGCTCGGGATGATGGCATCGCACACACCACAGCTTCAGTTTTGTCCTGGGAGTTGATTCAGTTTCTTAGATATGTTTTAATACAGTTGTGACACAGTTTTTCTCATAGTATTTTAGTATGGTTTGAGATACGCAACGTATGGTTTTGTTATGTGATACTCAGTTTTATGATTTTTGGTTATATTAAAAATGAAATTTTCGGGTCGTATTTTTGGGATGTTTCAAGTTGGTATCAGAGCCTTGGTTTGAGGGATCCGGATACACTTCCGGGTGTATCTGAACTCAAACTAAGGGAAAAATAAAAAGATTTTCAAAAGGAAAATGTTTTCAAAAGAACTTTAAAAAGCACTTAGAAAGAAAAGAATTTTTAAACAAGATAAGGATGTGGTGCATGCGATCAGCCGAGCTCAAGTAAGTACTCCCAAATTACCCATACAAGTTTATTAGTTCAGTTTCAGTTTTAGTTCCAGTTTCAGTTTCAGTTTCAGTAGAACAACATGCTAGTATAGGACTAAGGATCTAGGAGGATGCCTTATGTGCCTGCTATATGTGTTTCAACTTTATGAGAATTGCATGCTAATATTGAGTAAACAGCAGTAGGGTAGCCTGTTTAGGTTATGCCTGATAGTATGAGTTTAGCATTGTATGCTAGTACAGTTTTCTCGTTATGAGGATAGAATTGCTTGAGTAGTTTCTTGTGTCCGAATGCTGCTTGCTTTGTGCTTTGTGGGACTCCGAGTGATGGGAGTTAGCCATTAGGTGAATACGTCACGTCACATGTGATCAGGGTTGAATAATCTCAGAGTGTTGGATTTGGCCCTATTGCGCAGTTCTTGTTTGAGTCCAACCGTTGTAGGGACGAGCTTTTTACTCGAAGGATTATCTGAGCCTCATCACATGTGATGGTATTCAGGTGATGGCTAATTAGCATTATAAGGAGGCCTTCAGCAGCTGAGGACTGGTTTGAGTGGAGTCAGAGATTTTCCTAGGGCAAGCCTAGGATGAGAGTAGCAGAGATCAGTAGTAGTAGTAGTGACTTGGTGGAGTCAAGGCAGTTCTTGAGGAAAGTACGGATAGATGTGGAAGGTAGTATGTGTTGGATTAGTGTCTAAGTCCATAACTATTTTGGTATGTACTTGACCCGATGGTGCATGGTCCTTTTGGGTTGCCTTCACCAAAGCAACTTGATTGGAGAAATAAATAGAAAGAGAGGATAATATGATTTATTAATATAAGGATAATATATTGAAGGAGAAATCATATTTGTTTAATTAATATTGGTCAATAATTAATTGAGAATTAATTTTGTGATCAAGTGTGATTAATTAAACTTGAGGGGCTGAATTGTAATTATGTGATAGTTACAAAATAAGGTAAGGATTATCTTATAAGTATGGTGAACGAATTTAAGGTTGGAAAGCCTTAGAATTCGAGTATGATAAGGATTCAAGGATTATCTTATTGGTTGCTTAATGGATAATCAACTAGATAAGGATAATGACTGAAACCCTATCTCTACACCTATATAAACACCCCTAGGGTTAGGAATTCGGGTATCCCTTCCCAAGAAGTCCCAAATACGAATTCTAACCTCCCTCCTCTCTCCTTATACCTTCTCCACTTGCTTATGGTGTTTGTAAGCCATTAGAGGAGTGACACTTGTGACTCTCTGCTTTCCAAGGTCAATTCAA
Source organism: Lactuca sativa (assembly GCF_002870075.4). Classification (NCBI taxonomy): domain Eukaryota; kingdom Viridiplantae; phylum Streptophyta; class Magnoliopsida; order Asterales; family Asteraceae; genus Lactuca; species Lactuca sativa. The sequence continues at coordinate 8,190,256 of NC_056623.2, read as the reverse complement.
GGAGGAATTGGATTGTTATTGCTATATAACAATCAAGGTATGTTCTTAAACCTATTTACATGTGAATTCTGATTTCCATATGCTAGAATTAGGGTTCAAGTCTTGGATTCAAAGTATGTACAATAGAGAAACCTAGATCCAAGCTTTAGGGTTTGTATGAGCACATAGGATGTCTTATGACCAAAACCCATCAGTGGTATCAGAGCCTTGATTGGTTTCTATTGTATTGATGCTTGTTGTAACTGAAAAATTCGATTTTTTGCATTCTGGAGGCTGGACTCGCCGAGTCCATGGCTGAACTCGCCGAGTCCAAGGTGACTCGACGAGTCCAAGGCTGACTCGACGAGTCAACTCGTCAGAAGGAGGGTACTTCGGGATTTCTTGCTGTTTTTGCTTATGGATAATTACCTTATCATGTTAGATTAATATTAATCCGATTATATGATATATTTGACTATATTTTTAATCTAATTGAAGATATTTATCAATTAATTGGATAATTGTTTCCTTATAAGATAATTGATTAATTATTTTAAGTAAATTGATAAATTATTTTGCAAGAAATCATCAAATATGGATAATTATGTGATTAAATGTTAATTTGAATTATTTGTTATTTGATCCTTGTTGTTGTGAAAAGTTTCATATTTGGCCCTTTAGGTTTTATAGTTTAAATTTGAACCCCAAAAGTTTTGAAATTTAAATAGTTGAAACCCTAATGTTTTGAAAAAGATTTCAAAACTTGCCCTCAAGTTTTGGAATTTAAATTTTGATTTAAATAGTTTAATTTTGATGCATATTTAAATTCTAAACCCTTATGGTTTGAAATGTTTCAAAACTTGCCCTCAAGTTTTGGAATTTAAAGGTTGATTAAAAGTTTAATTAGAAATGTTAAATTCTAAAACTCAAGTATAGTTTTGAAAATGTTCAAATCACACCCTTATGGTTTTATTAACTAATTAAGGTGTTTAATTAAAGAGGTTTAATAAATCCATAAAAGTTTAGGTTTACAATTTAAGTAAATTAAAAGTATAATTGTTAAATTGAACCACCTAATATTTTAAAAGTGTAAAATACACCCTATACTATATATAACATTAAAAGTCTAACATTATATATATGTATGAGTAAAAGTCAGTCTTACCGTTAGTAGGCCTCATTCACGAAGCTGGTCTATAAGGGGTGTTTAAGGAAATTGCCTATAAAATGGCGATTGAATGGGTATCCACTCTTACCCACCGCACTCTTGACTAGTGGAGGGTCGTTAGCCGAACGGGTAGGATAGGACAAAACCTTCCATTATAAGTATAATGAATTATCAAGTAACTAAATGTTTTATAAAATTCCCAATCTTAGTTACTTAGGCAAAAGTGAATTGATGCAATTCCATGAAATTACACTTTGTGCCCTTGCGAAGACGTTGGTGGAACCGGCACACTAAATGGTTCTAAGCAAAGGTAGCAAAGGGTGACTCATTGTTTGTCATAGTTCGGTGGAGCGTGTGTGGTTTACCGGCACATCCAATAGGTGACTGTAACATGTGAGGGCACCATGTAAGTTTGCATGGTTATTCACACCCGCTTTGTGATCCTCGGCATCCCAGTCACAAACATGAGGGGCATATCGAGATTTAAACATGCCATTGAAAGTTCAATGAATCTCAAAGGATCTAGGAGTTTTCATAGATTTAAAACATAAACTTCTTTTTTCGTTTTTCATGGTGGAAATTAGTGAATCGTCATTCACTTACCTTCAAATATTCTGCAACTAGATTACGGCATCCCTTTTCTAGGTTGTAGCGTATTGTGTTGGGTCCTAGCCTTGGAATTTCATTTGGGTGATCTACCAAGGACTCAATCTATCAACTAACTTGAATTCGTTTTTCTCCCGTTTTGTAGATGTCAAAGTTCGACAACTATGGTCATCTCAAATCCCGTGGAACAAGCATTCCACATGAAGATGATATTCCACGATTCGATCGAGGAACAAGAAATCATGCTTCACTTCCTCCTCCTCCTCCAATTATTCTCCCTAACCCACAAGATTGTAAAAATTGAAAGGTTCAATATCACTCAAGCCCTTTTGGCAAGTAAACATAAAGAAGGTAAGTCGGTGTGTGCACACGTCCTCGGGATGAAGTCGCACATTGATAGACTAAGAATGATGGGATCCGTTGTCTGTGAGGAAATAGCTGTTGATTGGGTTCTTCAGTCACTTCCCAACTCATATAGTGAGTTCGTAAGAGAGTACTATATGATGAATCACGACGTGACCCTTATAGATCTCACCTACATGCTTATTGCTGCTGAATCAGTAATGGTTTGGCACAATAGAAAAACAAAGTTGATTGGTGAATCTGCCTTCAAGAACTCTATGGATATAGACAATGGCAATGAAAGACATGCAATGATCGAAAAGGTTGATCATAAGAGAAAGGCGATGTCTAAAGTAGTTCCATGTGTTGTTCCGAAAGAGTCAATTTGCTTTTATTGCCAAGAGAAGGGGCATTGGAAATAAAGTTGCCCTAATTACCTAAGAGATCTAAGAGATGGGAGAGTCAAAAGTATGACTGCGCTTTAGGTAAACATCCACTATCTGACTCAATTAAGTTCCTGTTCATTGATTCTTAATACATGATGTAATAAGATTACATTTGAGTGTTTTGTAGGGTCGGTGAAAAGAAAGGAAGCTTTATAAGAGAGCAAGATGAATCTAATCACAAGAGACGGATCTCGATCGCATGGACTTGGAGATTAGATTTTGAGCTTAGAAAGTTATGATAGAGTTGTTAGAAATTTTCTTTTGTACATAGTTTTCAATGGATTTTGCATTGTAAGGACAAATTTTTTCCGCTGCTTTTATAAGTAAAATAAATTTTGTTTGACTTATTTATTTATTTATTTCCTTGCAATGAAATCGTTATGAAAATTGATGTTTGAATATTTCTACAACGAATGGATATGATTCTTGTTTATGTTATTTATGGAAATGTCAAGAATTTACCAAATAGGGAGAGTTTCTCATCGCCCAAAGTTTCAATCGGACAGAAATTTGGAATCATGCAACTTGGTTGCATGATGAATGAGAAATTCATATTTGGAAAATAGACCAATTCGTTGACAAAGTGTCAAGTGAAGGACTAGGAGATCAAGTACACAAAGTAGTGTGTTGATCAAGTTCACCATAAGAGTAACAATGATATTCGTCATGATTTACTAAAGGTTTAGTAAATATGATTATACTTACAAGATTAAGTGTAATTCTGAATTGATTAAAGGGTTTAGATCAATAGCAGAACGAATAAGAAGAATCAAGTAGGCAGAAAGATAAAAGTTTCTCCATTCTAAGAAGATGGGAGAGTACCTTTTATGCTTTATGATAGGTCTTAATGATTAAGAACCATATCTCAATTGATCCTCTAAGTGAGTCTTAGTACAATTGTATGTCTAAGAAGAGGAATCAAGAATTGAAGAAATGGTTAAATCAAGAAGTCAATCATACTTCGTTCCAATGATAAATCTTAAAGTTAAGATTGTGACAATGAGTGATAAGTATTAAGAAGGTTTGTAACTTTCATTAAATGTGGTAAGATTGTGATGTCTTGAATAAGACAAAGACCAACTTGGACCAATTTATGAAGTGTTTTGATAAAAGCTACACTAACTCTTGAATATTTGTTTGTCAAGAAATGTTTTGACAAGAGAATCGTATATGTCAAGGAGTCAGTGGGAGTCTTAATGGTCTTGAAAAGTTTCAAGAACAAATCAAATAAACCTTATCGATCATCACTAGCACACGAGTTGAGGTTTACAACCTGTCGTGTTGACATTATTTTGATTATGTGCTGTTCCAATTGAGTTAATCATGCATATGAGTTCTATGAGTTCTCATTTTGAACGCATAAAAGGCAAAGCACCTTAATCAATGAAAGGTACATTGATAAGAAAGGGTGAGATGCTTAACTACTTGGAAGACGTGGTGGGCAGCTGTGCTACCATGAGGCAAGAAATCAAGATTAAGAAAGTTCGATCCATATGAGTTTGAATTTGTCGTAAACGTTGGTTTTGACAAATTCACATGGATAATAACATTTACACCGTTTAAAATCTAAGTGTCATAAGATTTCCTCCTTCATGAAAATGATTGTGAGGAAATGATTTCACTAAGAAAGATTTTAAGAAGATAGTGAAATTGCATTCTCGAATTCAATTATGGTTACGGCATCCCTTTCCATAATTTGAATTGTGAGGTTTGGCAATTAGTCTTAATTGTTTAGACACACATATGAACTATCGAAGGCAAAGGTGTATAAAGAATCCTTGATAAAAGATTATCAAAGCACTAAGTATTAGAAACATGAACTTAAGAAATTCAATAAGCATTGTTTTCTGAAAGTTAAGATGTTTATGAATACATGTCGAAGCTAGTGGGAGCATAAGTGTTATGTTTTATAATAATCATCAAGATAGTGGGAGCATAAAAGTTATGATTGTATGATTATTAAGGAAAGTATTGCAAGGTTAGCAATATTAATTATAGAAAACATGAGTCATACTTTGCAAAGTCGCAATAGTTGAAAAGTTGTTTTGCTATAATTAAGGGAGAGAATATTATGCTTCATTTCAAATCTAAAGGTTTAGGTTGAGAAATGTTAATAAATTTAGTCAAAGGTACATAGTGTGTTCTTAAAATTTCGATTATGATTACGGCATCCCTCTTCACAATTCGAATTTTGAGAACATAGCAAATAAAACATCATGCGTCGTGTCCCATACGCTTCGGGTATAGGATCGATTGCAAATGCTTTAATGTTTGACCATTCTAAAATTTTCCAAATGTCGAGCACATTTAGAGGGAAAAAGGACAAGAATCGGTTTAGACTAAAATAATTAAACAACTATCAAAGGACAATCCAAAGTTCACGAGGATTGGTTGCTTGTGAGTAGTTGGAAGTATAGTATTGGAAGATATGGAAACGTTTCCATATTGGATGGACCATATCGACATCATTATGAATAGATAAGATTCTATTAAGAATGAGTTGTCATATGGAACATATGGAAGTGTGTCCATATTGGGAATTGAATATTGAGAAATCTATGACTAGATTAGAAACTTCTATGCAAAAGGATGTTCAAAGAAAGTACTTTGAGTGAGAGACATCACATCTATAGAATTGTCTTGTAACAATCTCCGATAGAAGACTTTGTAATATCATTGGCAATAGTCTTTGTGACTTTGGTGCAGTGACATTACGAAAGGATAGTTGCATAGAATGTTAGAATCTAGCATATTCTATGAGTAGCAAGAATTTAATATTCTTTCACTTATGAAAAAGGATTTGGAGTTGTGAAATGAGAGGGATTGGAAATGTGTTCAATGTGATCTATTTCACAAAGTAAGAACCATAGGTAAACATTGTGTGCATGCTAGGAGCATGGGATAAGTGTGTAATTCAAGTAAGAAGTTGATTACCCGAAACGACAAATAATGAGTAATCGATATGGTGATAAATAAAAGGAGTTTTATTTATGCTCAAAGGTTTGAGGCCATATGGCATTAGTATTATTCTTGTGTTTCACATTTGCATGTTTTGACTTCCAGAATAATTGAGTTTATTAAGAATAATCGAATTATTCGAACGAGCCACAGTCGTTCATATGTTGGAAGTAGATATGAATGAAGACTGTCGTGAATTGGTGTGTAGATTGTCTAAAAGAGTATTAGACATAAGCAAGAGTTTGCTGCAACGTTCATGAGTGCTTATGAATGTGATTTGAGCATTGGATTAGACCCACGCTCACTTGGATCACTCCATGGATTGTATCACGAGTGATTGGTGAGACGATAACATCTTATATTCTTGAAACCGAGATGTGTGAGTTGTATCTTGCAAATCGGTTACACATTGATAATATGTAAACGCACCAGTAACTTGGTGTTATAAAACATATTGTTGTGTGTGATTCGGTGCGTGAGTACAAGCAAGCATTGTATCAAAGTTTATCCGTTCCTTTTATCCAAAGTAGGATAAAAGCGATATCTTTGGGCCCCTCGATGGTTTAGTGATGACAAACGTAAATGCTCGGCCGGGCTAGGGCTAATTTGATTTGTTCAATTAGTCAGTCGTCATAAATCAGAAATCGAGATATAGTACAAAGAGAATGATTAGAAATCATATCTCATATGATATCTAGAATGGAGGAATATATGATCCCTTATCTAAGGACACACGTATTTGATATGATCAGAGTTGACAGCGGCTTTGGAAAGCTACGATTGCAGATCGGGATCCGAGGTCATACGCATAATAGTTATTAGACTTATCCAAGTGGGAGACTGTTGGATTAGTGTCTAAGTCCATAACTATTTTGGTATGTACTTGACCCGATGGTGCATGGTCCTTTTGGGTTGCCTTCACCAAAGCAACTTGATTGGAGAAATAAATAGAAAGAGAGGATAATATGATTTATTAATATAAGGATAATATATTGAAGGAGAAATCATATTTGTTTAATTAATATTGGTCAATAATTAATTGAGAATTAATTTTGTGATCAAGTGTGATTAATTAAACTTGAGGGGCTGAATTGTAATTATGTGATAGTTACAAAATAAGGTAAGGATTATCTTATAAGTATGGTGAACGAATTTAAGGTTGGAATGCCTTAGAATTCGAGTATGATAAGGATTCAAGGATTATCTTATTGGTTGCTTAATGGATAATCAACTAGATAAGGATAATGACTGAAACCCTATCTCTACACCTATATAAACACCCCTAGGGTTAGGAATTCGGGTATCCCTTCCCAAGAAGTCCCAAATACGAATTCTAACCTCCCTCCTCTCTCCTTATACCTTCTCCACTTGCTTATGGTGTTTGTAAGCCATTAGAGGAGTGACACTTGTGACTCTCTGCTTTCCAAGGTCAATTCAAGGAGGAATTGGATTGTTATTGCTATATAACAATCAAGGTATGTTCTTAAACCTATTTACATGTGAATTCTGATTTCCATATGCTAGAATTAGGGTTCAAGTCTTGGATTCAAAGTATGTACAATAGAGAAACCTAGATCCAAGCTTTAGGGTTTGTATGAGCACATAGGATGTCTTATGACCAAAACCCATCAGTGGTATCAGAGCCTTGATTGGTTTCTATTGTATTGATGCTTGTTGTAACTGAAAAATTCGATTTTTTGCATTCTGGAGGCTGGACTCGCCGAGTCCATGGCTGAACTCGCCGAGTCCAAGGTGACTCGACGAGTCCAAGGCTGACTCGACGAGTCAACTCGTCAGAAGGAGGGTACTTCGGGATTTCTTGCTGTTTTTGCTTATGGATAATTACCTTATCATGTTAGATTAATATTAATCCGATTATATGATATATTTGACTATATTTTTAATCTAATTGAAGATATTTATCAATTAATTGGATAATTGTTTCCTTATAAGATAATTGATTAATTATTTTAAGTAAATTGATAAATTATTTTGCAAGAAATCATCAAATATGGATAATTATGTGATTAAATGTTAATTTGAATTATTTGTTATTTGATCCTTGTTGTTGTGAAAAGTTTCATATTTGGCCCTTTAGGTTTTATAGTTTAAATTTGAACCCCAAAAGTTTTGAAATTTAAATAGTTGAAACCCTAATGTTTTGAAAAAGATTTCAAAACTTGCCCTCAAGTTTTGGAATTTAAATTTTGATTTAAATAGTTTAATTTTGATGCATATTTAAATTCTAAACCCTTATGGTTTGAAATGTTTCAAAACTTGCCCTCAAGTTTTGGAATTTAAAGGTTGATTAAAAGTTTAATTAGAAATGTTAAATTCTAAAACTCAAGTATAGTTTTGAAAATGTTCAAATCACACCCTTATGGTTTTATTAACTAATTAAGGTGTTTAATTAAAGAGGTTTAATAAATCCATAAAAGTTTAGGTTTACAATTTAAGTAAATTAAAAGTATAATTGTTAAATTGAACCACCTAATATTTTAAAAGTGTAAAATACACCCTATACTATATATAACATTAAAAGTCTAACATTATATATATGTATGAGTAAAAGTCAGTCTTACCGTTAGTAGGCCTCATTCACGAAGCTGGTCTATAAGGGGTGTTTAAGGAAATTGCCTATAAAATGGCGATTGAATGGGTATCCACTCTTACCCACCGCACTCTTGACTAGTGGAGGGTCGTTAGCCGAACGGGTAGGATAGGACAAAACCTTCCATTATAAGTATAATGAATTATCAAGTAACTAAATGTTTTATAAAATTCCCAATCTTAGTTACTTAGGCAAAAGTGAATTGATGCAATTCCATGAAATTACACTTTGTGCCCTTGCGAAGACGTTGGTGGAACCGGCACACTAAATGGTTCTAAGCAAAGGTAGCAAAGGGTGACTCATTGTTTGTCATAGTTCGGTGGAGCGTGTGTGGTTTACCGGCACATCGAATAGGTGACTGTAACATGTGAGGGCACCATGTAAGTTTGCATGGTTATTCACACCCGCTTTGTGATCCTCGGCATCCCAGTCACAAACATGAGGGGCATATCGAGATTTAAACATGCCATTGAAAGTTCAATGAATCTCAAAGGATCTAGGAGTTTTCATAGATTTAAAACATAAACTTCTTTTTTCGTTTTTCATGGTGGAAATTAGTGAATCGTCATTCACTTACCTTCAAATATTCTGCAACTAGATTACGGCATCCCTTTTCTAGGTTGTAGCGTATTGTGTTGGGTCCTAGCCTTGGAATTTCATTTGGGTGATCTACCAAGGACTCAATCTATCAACTAACTTGAATTCGTTTTTCTCCCGTTTTGTAGATGTCAAAGTTCGACAACTATGGTCATCTCAAATCCCGTGGAACAAGCATTCCACATGAAGATGATATTCCACGATTCGATCGAGGAACAAGAAATCATGCTTCACTTCCTCCTCCTCCTCCAATTATTCTCCCTAACCCACAAGATTGTAAAAATTGAAAGGTTCAATATCACTCAAGCCCTTTTGGCAAGTAAACATAAAGAAGGTAAGTCGGTGTGTGCACACGTCCTCGGGATGAAGTCGCACATTGATAGACTAAGAATGATGGGATCCGTTGTCTGTGAGGAAATAGCTGTTGATTGGGTTCTTCAGTCACTTCCCAACTCATATAGTGAGTTCGTAAGAGAGTACTATATGATGAATCACGACGTGACCCTTATAGATCTCACCTACATGCTTATTGCTGCTGAATCAGTAATGGTTTGGCACAATAGAAAAACAAAGTTGATTGGTGAATCTGCCTTCAAGAACTCTATGGATATAGACAATGGCAATGAAAGACATGCAATGATCGAAAAGGTTGATCATAAGAGAAAGGCGATGTCTAAAGTAGTTCCATGTGTTGTTCCGAAAGAGTCAATTTGCTTTTATTGCCAAGAGAAGGGGCATTGGAAATAAAGTTGCCCTAATTACCTAAGAGATCTAAGAGATGGGAGAGTCAAAAGTATGACTGCGCTTTAGGTAAACATCCACTATCTGACTCAATTAAGTTCCTGTTCATTGATTCTTAATACATGATGTAATAAGATTACATTTGAGTGTTTTGTAGGGTCGGTGAAAAGAAAGGAAGCTTTATAAGAGAGCAAGATGAATCTAATCACAAGAGACGGATCTCGATCGCATGGACTTGGAGATTAGATTTTGAGCTTAGAAAGTTATGATAGAGTTGTTAGAAATTTTCTTTTGTACATAGTTTTCAATGGATTTTGCATTGTAAGGACAAATTTTTTCCGCTGCTTTTATAAGTAAAATAAATTTTGTTTGACTTATTTATTTATTTATTTCCTTGCAATGAAATCGTTATGAAAATTGATGTTTGAATATTTCTACAACGAATGGATATGATTCTTGTTTATGTTATTTATGGAAATGTCAAGAATTTACCAAATAGGGAGAGTTTCTCATCGCCCAAAGTTTCAATCGGACAGAAATTTGGAATCATGCAACTTGGTTGCATGATGAATGAGAAATTCATATTTGGAAAATAGACCAATTCGTTGACAAAGTGTCAAGTGAAGGACTAGGAGATCAAGTACACAAAGTAGTGTGTTGATCAAGTTCACCATAAGAGTAACAATGATATTCGTCATGATTTACTAAAGGTTTAGTAAATATGATTATACTTACAAGATTAAGTGTAATTCTGAATTGATTAAAGGGTTTAGATCAATAGCAGAACGAATAAGAAGAATCAAGTAGGCAGAAAGATAAAAGTTTCTCCATTCTAAGAAGATGGGAGAGTACCTTTTATGCTTTATGATAGGTCTTAATGATTAAGAACCATATCTCAATTGATCCTCTAAGTGAGTCTTAGTACAATTGTATGTCTAAGAAGAGGAATCAAGAATTGAAGAAATGGTTAAATCAAGAAGTCAATCATACTTCGTTCCAATGATAAATCTTAAAGTTAAGATTGTGACAATGAGTGATAAGTATTAAGAAGGTTTGTAACTTTCATTAAATGTGGTAAGATTGTGATGTCTTGAATAAGACAAAGACCAACTTGGACCAATTTATGAAGTGTTTTGATAAAAGCTACACTAACTCTTGAATATTTGTTTGTCAAGAAATGTTTTGACAAGAGAATCGTATATGTCAAGGAGTCAGTGGGAGTCTTAATGGTCTTGAAAAGTTTCAAGAACAAATCAAATAAACCTTATCGATCATCACTAGCACACGAGTTGAGGTTTACAACCTGTCGTGTTGACATTATTTTGATTATGTGCTGTTCCAATTGAGTTAATCATGCATATGAGTTCTATGAGTTCTCATTTTGAACGCATAAAAGGCAAAGCACCTTAATCAATGAAAGGTACATTGATAAGAAAGGGTGAGATGCTTAACTACTTGGAAGACGTGGTGGGCAGCTGTGCTACCATGAGGCAAGAAATCAAGATTAAGAAAGTTCGATCCATATGAGTTTGAATTTGTCGTAAACGTTGGTTTTGACAAATTCACATGGATAATAACATTTACACCGTTTAAAATCTAAGTGTCATAAGATTTCCTCCTTCATGAAAATGATTGTGAGGAAATGATTTCACTAAGAAAGATTTTAAGAAGATAGTGAAATTGCATTCTCGAATTCAATTATGGTTACGGCATCCCTTTCCATAATTTGAATTGTGAGGTTTGGCAATTAGTCTTAATTGTTTAGACACACATATGAACTATCGAAGGCAAAGGTGTATAAAGAATCCTTGATAAAAGATTATCAAAGCACTAAGTATTAGAAACATGAACTTAAGAAATTCAATAAGCATTGTTTTCTGAAAGTTAAGATGTTTATGAATACATGTCGAAGCTAGTGGGAGCATAAGTGTTATGTTTTATAATAATCATCAAGATAGTGGGAGCATAAAAGTTATGATTGTATGATTATTAAGGAAAGTATTGCAAGGTTAGCAATATTAATTATAGAAAACATGAGTCATACTTTGCAAAGTCGCAATAGTTGAAAAGTTGTTTTGCTATAATTAAGGGAGAGAATATTATGCTTCATTTCAAATCTAAAGGTTTAGGTTGAGAAATGTTAATAAATTTAGTCAAAGGTACATAGTGTGTTCTTAAAATTTCGATTATGATTACGGCATCCCTCTTCACAATTCGAATTTTGAGAACATAGCAAATAAAACATCATGCGTCGTGTCCCATACGCTTCGGGTATAGGATCGATTGCAAATGCTTTAATGTTTGACCATTCTAAAATTTTCCAAATGTCGAGCACATTTAGAGGGAAAAAGGACAAGAATCGGTTTAGACTAAAATAATTAAACAACTATCAAAGGACAATCCAAAGTTCACGAGGATTGGTTGCTTGTGAGTAGTTGGAAGTATAGTATTGGAAGATATGGAAACGTTTCCATATTGGATGGACCATATCGACATCATTATGAATAGATAAGATTCTATTAAGAATGAGTTGTCATATGGAACATATGGAAGTGTGTCCATATTGGGAATTGAATATTGAGAAATCTATGACTAGATTAGAAACTTCTATGCAAAAGGATGTTCAAAGAAAGTACTTTGAGTGAGAGACATCACATCTATAGAATTGTCTTGTAACAATCTCCGATAGAAGACTTTGTAATATCATTGGCAATAGTCTTTGTGACTTTGGTGCAGTGACATTACGAAAGGATAGTTGCATAGAATGTTAGAATCTAGCATATTCTATGAGTAGCAAGAATTTAATATTCTTTCACTTATGAAAAAGGATTTGGAGTTGTGAAATGAGAGGGATTGGAAATGTGTTCAATGTGATCTATTTCACAAAGTAAGAACCATAGGTAAACATTGTGTGCATGCTAGGAGCATGGGATAAGTGTGTAATTCAAGTAAGAAGTTGATTACCCGAAACGACAAATAATGAGTAATCGATATGGTGATAAATAAAAGGAGTTTTATTTATGCTCAAAGGTTTGAGGCCATATGGCATTAGTATTATTCTTGTGTTTCACATTTGCATGTTTTGACTTCCAGAATAATTGAGTTTATTAAGAATAATCGAATTATTCGAACGAGCCACAGTCGTTCATATGTTGGAAGTAGATATGAATGAAGACTGTCGTGAATTGGTGTGTAGATTGTCTAAAAGAGTATTAGACATAAGCAAGAGTTTGCTGCAACGTTCATGAGTGCTTATGAATGTGATTTGAGCATTGGATTAGACCCACGCTCACTTGGATCACTCCATGGATTGTATCACGAGTGATTGGTGAGACGATAACATCTTATATTCTTGAAACCGAGATGTGTGAGTTGTATCTTGCAAATCGGTTACACATTGATAATATGTAAACGCACCAGTAACTTGGTGTTATAAAACATATTGTTGTGTGTGATTCGGTGCGTGAGTACAAGCAAGCATTGTATCAAAGTTTATCCGTTCCTTTTATCCAAAGTAGGATAAAAGCGATATCTTTGGGCCCCTCGATGGTTTAGTGATGACAAACGTAAATGCTCGGCCGGGCTAGGGCTAATTTGATTTGTTCAATTAGTCAGTCGTCATAAATCAGAAATCGAGATATAGTACAAAGAGAATGATTAGAAATCATATCTCATATGATATCTAGAATGGAGGAATATATGATCCCTTATCTAAGGACACACGTATTTGATATGATCAGAGTTGACAGCGGCTTTGGAAAGCTACGATTGCAGATCGGGATCCGAGGTCATACGCATAATAGTTATTAGACTTATCCAAGTGGGAGACTGTTGGATTAGTGTCTAAGTCCATAACTATTTTGGTATGTACTTGACCCGATGGTGCATGGTCCTTTTGGGTTGCCTTCACCAAAGCAACTTGATTGGAGAAATAAATAGAAAGAGAGGATAATATGATTTATTAATATAAGGATAATATATTGAAGGAGAAATAACGCCAAGTTCTCTACCAGGTTCGGGGCGGAGTTTGCACCGGTTATTGAGGTGCAGCAGTTAGCTAAAGAGTTTCAGGACCTCACCCAGACTATAGAGACCGTGGCGGAGATTAACGCCAAGTTCAGGGAGAGGGCTCTTCTCATTCCTCAGTATGCAGCCGATGAGGAGATGAAGAAGGCCCGTTATCATGAGATGTTGCGGAGCGATATCCGCCAGTTTGTGAGCCGGTCCAGCTGTAAAACGTTGGATGGAGGTCAGACTCATTAATGGAGGGACTCGACGAGTTGTTCATACAACTCGGCGAGTCCAAGACAATCTTCTTAGCTCAAGAATAACTCGTCGAGTTGTTCATACGACTCGGCGATTCGGATGCAGATTGCCCGAGTTTTAGAATCGAAAGGGAACTCGTCGAGTTGATGCCATACTCGATGAGTAGCCACGAGTAGGGTTGAGAAGTGAGAATAGAGACTCGGCGACTTGGCGGCCCAACTCAGCGAGTCAGGTCAACTATAGGTTGACTTTGATCGGGAGAGTTGACTTTGACCAGGGGTAAAAGAGTCATTTTACCCTAATGTAGTGATTAGTATTTGATTGAGTGTGTTTATGGAATTGTAGCCGGGGAGATACCGGAGCAGCAGCAGATAGCTTCCAAAGCCATACACACAGCAGCCAGTTCACGAGGTGAGTTTCCTTCCAGTAGGAACGGGTCTCCGGCCACAATGCCGACCCGTTTAGTTAGCAGTAGTTCCGGACTTCATTCAGATGCAGTAGTTAGAGTGCTTGATGTCTTTGTGATTCAAGCATGTTTTTTTGTTATGTGTTCCGGACTTCGGTCCGATGCAGTATATGTGTTAGCAAATACGTGTTTATGTTATGCTATGTTCAGACAGTTCCGGACTACGGTTCGATGCAGTTAGTTCCGGACTCCGGTCCGATGCAGGGGACAAGGTCCCAGTCAGTTCCGGACTTCGGTCCGATGCAGCTAGTTCCAGACTTCGGTCTGATGCAGTCAGTTCCAGACTTCGGTCCGATGCAGTTAGTTCCGGACTTCGGTCCGATGCAGTCAGTTCCGGATTTCAATCTGATGCAGTGGGCAAGGCCCAGTATGTGCTTTATTTGTTATTGTGTGGTATGTGGTAGTTTGGGGGAGCTCACTAAGCTTCGTGCTTACGGTTTCAGTTTTTGGTTTCAGGTACTTCCGCAAGTAAAGGGAAGAGCTCGGGATGATGGCATCGCACACACCACAGCTTCAGTTTTGTCCTGGGAGTTGATTCAGTTTCTTAGATATGTTTTAATACAGTTGTGACACAGTTTTTCTCACAGTATTTTAGTATGGTTTGAGATACGCAGCGTATGGTTTTGTTATGTGATACTCAGTTTTATGATTTTTGGTTATATTAAAAATGAAATTTCCGGGTCGTATTTTTGGGATGTTTCAGCATAAATGTTATGCTGGTATGAACATAATCATCATGTTAGTGAGAGCATGATAATTATGGTAAGTTGCAAGGTGGCAATATTAATTATAGAAAACAAAAGTTTCTGTTGGCAAAGTTGCAATGTTGAAAAGTTGTTTTGCTATAATTAAGGGAGAGAATATTATACTTCATTTCGAAATCTAAGAGCTTAGATCGTGAAATTTCAATCAAATTTAGTCAAATATATGAATTGCATTCTCAAAATTCGATTGTGATTATGACATCCCTTTTCTTAATTCGAGTTTTGAGAACATGGAAAATAGAAATATTATGGCAAAAGACTGATAAAGTATCACGTCTTTATGTAAGACATTATGCTTTGTGTTCCATACGCTTAGGATCGATCGCATATGCTGTAATAATTGACCGTTCTAAAACTTTCCAAATGCCTAGGGCATTAAGTGGGAAAAAAGAAGTAGAACCGGACATGACTAAATTTTATTAAACAACTATCAAAGGACAATTTAAGGTTTGCCAAGGATTGGTCGCTTATGGATAGTTGGAAGTATAGTCGTGGATGGAATATATTGACATTATTATGAATAGATAAGATTCTATTCAGAATGAGTTGTCATATGGAAAATGTGGAAATGTTTCCATATTGGGAGTTGGACGTTAAGAATCTATATGTCTAGATTAGAAACTTTTATGCAGAAGGATATTCAAAGGAATGTACCTTGAATATGAGACTTCGTATCTATGGAATTGTCTTGCAACAATCTCCAATAAAGGACTTTGTAATTTCATTGGCAATAGTCTTTGTGATTTTAGTGCAGTGACATTACGAAAGGATCGTTGCATAAAACGTTAGAATATAACATATTATATAAGTGGCAAGAATTTGATATTCTTACACGTGTGATAACGATTGGGAGTTGTGAAATGAGTATGATTGGAAATGTGTTCATTTGATCTATTTCACAAAGTATGGACCATAGGTAAACATTGTGTGCATACTAAGAGCATGGGAAAATTGTAGTAATAATTCAAGTAATAAGTTAATTAACCGAAACAACAAATAATGAGTAATCGATATTGTGATAAATAAAACTTGTTTTATTCATACTCAAAGGTTTGGGACCATATAGGATTAGTATTATTCTTGTGTTTCACTTTGCATGTTTTGACTTCCTGAATAATTAATTATTTCAGAATAATCAAATTATTTGAATGGTCCACAGTCGTTCATATGTTGGAAGTAGGTATGAATGAAGACTGTCATGAACTGATTTGTAGATTGTCTAAAGTGTATTTGACATAGCAAAGGTTTGCTGCAACGTTCATGAGTGCTTATGGATATGATTTTGAGCATTGGATTAAACCCATGCTCACTTGGATCGCTTCATGGATTTTATCACGAGCGATTGGTGAGACGATAATATCTTGTATTCTTGAAACCGAGATGTGTGAGTTGTATCTTGCGAATCGGTTACACATTGATAATATGTAAACGAACCAGTAACTTGGTGTTATAAAACATATTGTTGTGTGTGATTTGGTGAGTGAGTGCAAGCAAGCATTGAGTCGAATTTTATCCGTTCCTTTTACCCAAAGTGGGATAAAAGCGATATATGTGGGCCCTTCGATGATTTAGTGATGACAAACGTAAATGATCGGCTGGGCTAGGGCTAATTTGATTTGTTCAATTAGTTAGTCGTCATAAATCAGAAATCGGGAAACAACACATAGACTAAGAGAATGATTTCAATGCATGCCTCGCGTCTATATGATATCTAGAATGGATGAATATATGATCCTTTATCTAAAGGACAGGTTACTGATAAGATTAGAGTTCGACAGCGTCTTTGAGAGCTACGATTGCTAATCGGATTGTACTTACATTTATGGTTACTAGACTTATCCAAGTGGGAGACTGTTGGATTAGTGTCTAAGTCTGTAACCATATTTGGTAAGTACTTGACCCGGTTGTGCATGGTCCTTTTTGGTTGCCTTCACCAAAGCAACTTGACTGGAGAAATAATAGAGAAAGAGGTTATTATGGTTTATTAATATATTATATGAATAATATATTAAAGGAGAAATCATATTTATTTAGTTAACAATTGTCAAGAATTAATTAAGAACTAATTTTGTGATTAAAAGAAGTTAACTAAACTAGGGGCTGAATTGTAATTATGTGATAGTTGCAAAATAGGGCAATGGATGCCCTATGGGATAGGGTGGACGAATTCAAGGGGATAAGGCCTTAGAATTCGTCCATGATAAGGTTTCTAGGGTTATCCTTTGGACTGCTTGGTGGGCAAGTAATCAGATAAGGATAAGGACTGAAACCCTAATCCCCGCACCTATATAAACACCCCTTGGCATATGAAATTCGTCCATGACTTGATCCCTAGGGTTCCTAGATCTAAATTTCATACCTCCCCTCTCTCTCTCTCTCTTTTGCCTCTCCATTTGCTCTTGGTGTTTGTGAACCATTAGAGGTACTACACTTGTGGTACTTGCTTTCAAAGACAAGAAGATTCAAGATTTAAGTTGTTATTACAATATAACAACAAGAGGTATGTACTTCATCCTTCTTTGTGATTTTACAAATTACTAGAAGCATGCTAGGTTTCTTTATGTGTTCATAATGTTGTATAAATAATAATGATAACATAGATCCAACTCTAGGGTTGCATGCACACATAGGATTGTTTGTATAAAAGTCATCAATATCTTTTTTTTTTAGTTTTTCCTTTACAAAAAGAAACTTAGGTTTTCAGTTCCTTTCATTTGATAATAACCTTTGGTACATGTTGATGTGGTACAATAAAAGTTGCTATTTCATATATGGCCCATGCCATTGACCATACATATATATAAAATTTATGCTACATCCTTCTTATAATATTTAAAAGTCCACCCCTCCTCACAAATAGTAGAAATTGTATATGTTTTACATATCCGTAAACCATTTGATTTTCAAGAGGACACATCGAAAATATGGGTCTTGTTTTTACATAGGAAGCCTCTAATGGTTTATGTGTTGAAGCATCCATGGAGGCAATACTATTGAAGGTTGACCTTCTCTTGGAATTGATTCAACCGATCCATCAATTCCTCCATCACATATCCTACATACAGATAGAGATAGAGATACATATATAGATAATATGAGAAAGGGATCAAGAAGCTAACCTAGTGAAGGTGTTAAAATGAATTGAAGGCATGTTGTAGTGTTTTGTTGCTCTACAAGAGGTTGTTGGGAATGTTCTTTTTTTTACTTGTTTTATATGTGTAGTGTTTACTTTTAATTGCTTTATATGGTATGCTAGACATTTTAAGAACAATTAAACACCTTGTATTTGAGTTAAAATTTTCAAAAACTTTTACCTTCTTTGACAGAGTGTTGTTTTGATTATGCAATGCCATGCCCTGGGCATTTTTAATTAAATTGTATGAATTGATTCACCAAGTGTAATAAAAATAAAGTAATTTTTATGCTTCATGATTACACTTCTTTTTTATTTACATTATGTAACTGAAAGATATCCTTACTTACGTACCTATCCTTACTTACGTACCTTTTTCTGTAGCATAGAAATTGTCTCAACCATAAGCTTATTCTATGAATAACAACATAAGTTTTGTTTAAAACATTGTACAAAAACATACGTTATTTTTATGATTTTTAAAGCAGCATATGTATACCTTTCTCAATCTAATATGTCAATAGATGTATCAATTTGGTGCTCCATGTTTTGAAGCTCTTTGAGACTCAAGGAAACAAGGTCTTCTTCCATAATATGCTTATGACGAGTAGATTAACATACATTATTTTCCATCATAGATATATTGAAAAAATGGTTTAATATATTTTACCTCTATGTTTTTTGCAAAACTTCAATTCTAGATTTGAGCTTCGCATGTTCCAATGTCAAATTACCCTATAATTTATTATAAAATAAAAATAATCCATACGTTATTATAAAATTATAGCAAAAAGGAATATAACATGGTAATTTTCAATCATCCTTTGTGATTAACAACCAATATGCAACACTTCACCGATTTATCTCCATCACTCTCTAGTCTCCGTGGATTCTTTCTTAAAAATCGTAATTTTATGTAACGTCCGCGTTTCTTGCTATGCATTAACTAAATAATTAGGGTCAACAATTGTAACTTATATGATATAATAAAGAGAAATTATTTGAATATTATGTGGTTTATGCATGCTTGCTTACAACAATATAATAAAATAAGAATTAAATACGCGTCCAAAATAGAATAAGAATTAGGCCGAATTCCTTTGATGAAAGTTGAATTAGTTGTGGCAAGGATTACGGGGATATAAGGAGTTATTAAATCGGACTTATAACGAAGAAGTTATGGTCTGTCGAAGTTTAGCAATTCGACCCGATTCGGCAATGCACGTTGTAAATAGTAAATTTTCGTTAGATTACTTTTTACCTTAGTAGCCTAAACCAAAGTCGTAGTAGTCGTTAAACCGAGAGCATTCATATAAATAACGTCCAAATCAAACTTCATTAGAAGGGAGTTATGATTTTTCTAAGATTCGGCGTAGCAGTACACAACCCAAACATCGAATTTTAGACTAGTTGATTATTAGTCAAAACAATCTAAACGAGAGTTGAAGATCTCGTTAATAGGAGTCCAAAGATAAAAACGAATTTCGGATAACGAAGTTATGCATTTTCTATGGGCTTTAATAGTCTAAGCCTATGTGAAATAAATAAATTCAAAATTAGCCAACATAGTCTAAAAGAACGTTTTAGATCTCATCGATAGCTAGACATTGATATAAAGAACGTAAAAAAACAGAGCTCGTATGAAGAAGTTATACAATTTTAAAGTTTGAAATTCGTCGCACGCGTCTGCTCCCCGCACACGACCTTCTAGAAGGCGCCACGTCGCTCCAACCATTGATCGCCACATGTCAGCAATCCTGAGGAGCAGCGTCGACTCTGTATGTGGCGTGCATGACCCTTGCATGACGCGCATGGTCGATGATCAGCCTATAAATAGATGTCTCGAGTTCATTCTTCCTACACAACATTCAATTCACTCTCTCTCGATTTCTACTCTTTTGGTCTAAATTTTTCCTTAGTAGTT
This sequence comes from Lactuca sativa, assembly GCF_002870075.4. NCBI lineage: Eukaryota > Viridiplantae > Streptophyta > Magnoliopsida > Asterales > Asteraceae > Lactuca > Lactuca sativa. The sequence goes on along the minus strand of NC_056623.2, from coordinate 8,170,255 downwards.
ACTGATGGGTTTTATACAAACAATCCTATATGTGCATGCAACCCTAGATTTGGATCTATGTTTTCTCTATTAGATACACAACTTTATGAACACAAGAAGAACCCTAGCATACACCTAGGTATTTCGAAATCTATGTAGTAGAAGTGATTACATACCTCTTGTTGTTATATTGCAATAACAACACAAATCTTCAATCTCTTAATCTTGAAAGCACAAGTGTAGTACCTCTAATGGCTCACAAACACCACAAGCAAATGGAGAGGCAAGAGAGAGAGAGAGAGAGAGGGGAGAGGCAGGAAATCGGCTCTAAGCCTTCTAGGGATCAAGTGGCCGATTTCCTAAGGCCTAAGAGGTCTTTATATAGGGTATAGATTAGGGTTTCAGTCCTTATCCTTATCTAGTTGCTTGCCCACTAAGCAACCCATAAGATAAGCCTAGAAGCCTTATCTTTGGACGAATTCTAAGGCCCTATCACCTTGACTTCGTCCACCCTACCCATGGGCCATCCATTGCCCTAATTTGCAACTATCACATAATTACAATTTAGCCCCTCTAGTTTAATTAATTACATTTGATCACAAAATTAGTTCTTAATTAATTATTGACCAATATTAATTAAACAAATATGATTTCTCCTTTAATATATTATTCATATAATATATTAATAAATCATAATAACCTCTTTCTTTATTATTTCTCCAGTCAAGTTGCTTTGGTGAAGGCAACCCAAAAGGGCCATGCACAACCGGGTCAAGTACTTACCAAATATGGTTACGGTCTTAGACACTAATCCAACAGTCTCCCACTTGGATAAGTCCAGTAACCACAAATGCAAGTATAACTCGATTAGCAATCGCAGCTCTTAAAGACGCTGTCGAACTCTGATCTTATTAGTAACATGTCCTTTAGATAAGGGATCGTACAGTCCTCTATTTTAGATATCGTGCGGACAATATCATGGAACATAGTCATACTTATTGTCCAGAAGTTTGTTTCTCGATCTCGGATTCATTTGACATAGAACTTAATTGAACACATCAATTCAGTCCTGACCGGGCCCGACACATAAGTCAAATCAAATCATCGAGGGGCCCTGATATCGCTTTTACCCTCTTAGGATAAAAGAAACAGATAAACTTGGACTTATATGCATTTACTACTCACTAATCAAATTATACACAACAATGCTTTTTATGACATCAATTTACTAATGCGGTTTTGCATTATCAATGTACAATCAATTAGCAAACAATAAACCATATATCTTGGTTTTATGACTATATGATATTATCATCTTGCGATCACTCGTGGTAAATTCCATGAAGTGATTCCAGCAAGTGCGGGTTTATTCCAATGCTCAAAACTCATTCATAAGCACTCATGAACATTGTAACAAACCTTTGTTATGTCTAATACCTTTTCAGACAATCTACACACCAATTCATGACAGTCTTCATTCATACCTACTTCCAACATATGAACGACTGTGGACCGTTTGAATAATTCGATTATTCTTAATTAACTCAATTATTCAGGAAATCAAAACATGCAAATCAAAATAATAGTTAAACAATCAACATAAGACAGTAACTGTACTAATAAATAATACACCTTTATTTAATCATCAAATGTCAATTACATTTATCTATTACACGTTTCTAAACTATCTAATCCAAACTAACATCGTCCTTCAGCCCAATGCTCCTAACGTGCTGCAAGTGCTTAACCCTAGTCAGTCCCTTCGTAAGCGGATCTGTTGGGTTATCCTCTGACGATATCCTCTTAACTAAGAGGAGTCCTTCTTCTACCCGATGTCTAATAAAGTGATATTTTATGTTGATATGTCGAGATCTACCATGATCCCTCGGTTCCTTGGTCAAGGCAACCGCTCCTTCATTATCACATAAAATTTCCATAGGCTCCTTTATGGCAGGTACAACTCCAAGGTCTCCAATGAAGTTCTTCGCTCGCTGCAATGTACTCTGATTCACACGTTGAATCAGCTACGGCTTCTTGCTTGGAACTTTTCCAAGTCACTGCTCCTCCATTAAGGGTAAAGACCCAGCCCGACTGTGAACGGTAGTTGTCCCTGTCGGTTTGGAAGCTGGCGTCACTATACCCTCGCACCTTTACGTCATCACTCCCTCCGAGGACTAGAAACCATTCCTTGGTCCTCCGAAGGTACTTAAGGATATTCTTGACTGCAGTCCAATGTGCTCTGCCAGGGTTCCCTTGATATCTACTGACCATGCTCAAAGCAAAGGCCACATCAGGGCGAGTACAAGTCAAAGCATACATGATTGAGCCAACTGTGGAAGCGTAAGGTACTCGGCTCATTTCTGCTATCTCGGCTTCGGTACTCGGACTTTGAGTCTTACTCAACTTGGCATTACTTTGTATCGATAATTCTCCCTTCTTTGAGTTTTCCATACTAAAACGTTTTAGTACCTTGTCCAAGTAAGTATTCTGACTAAGTCCTATTAGTCTCTTACTTCGCTCTCTCACTATCCTTATTCCCAAAATATAGGAAGCCTCTCCGAGGTTTTTCATAGCGAAGCACTTCCTGAGCCAGGACTTAACCTCCTGCAGAGTCGGGCTGTCGTTTCCTATGAGTAGTATGTCATCGACATACAAAACGAGGAAGCTAACTATACTCCCACTGGCCTTGACATACACACATGATTCATCTTCGCTTCGTACAAATCCAAACTCTTTGACTTTCTCATCAAAGCAAAGATACCATCTGCGAGATGCTTGCTTAAGTCCATAAATGGACTTCTCAAGCTTGCACACTCTATTGGGATGCTTCGTATCGACAAAACCCTCTGGCTGAGCCATGTAAACATCCTCAGCCAACTTCCCATTAAGGAAAGCGGTTTTGACATCCATTTGCCATATTTCATATTCATGAAATGCATCAATGGCTAGCATCACCCTAATAGATTTATTTTAGCAACTGGTGAGAAGGTCTCATCATAGTCAACTTCGGGAGTTTGAGTAAAGCCCTTCGCAACCAATCGCGCCTTATACGTGTGCACATTCCCATCAATGTCGGTCTACTTCTTGAAGATCCACTTGCACCCAACCGTCTTACGTCCGGTCACATGGTCAACCAAATTCCAAACTTGGTTGTCATACATGGACTGAATCTCGCTGTCCATCGCCTCTTTCCATTTTGCAGACTCCGGGCATGCCATGGCTTCATTATAGTTGTTAGGTTCATCTAGATTTACTAGTGTGCTATCACTAATATACGTGTCCCCTTCGATAGTAATATGAAAACCATACAACTGGGGTTGAACTCTAACTCTTTCGGAACGTCTAAGAGGTAAGGACTCGTCAATTGGTTCAACCGGAGTTTCCTCCTCGGGTTGAGCGCCAGCGTTAGAGGTTCCTTCATCACTCGACTCTTGAATCTCTTCAAGATCGATTTTCCTCCCACTGTCTCCTTGGCTTATGAGTTCTCGCTCTCGGAAAACCCCTCTCCTCTCAACGAAGACAACATTGTCACTTGGTCTATAGAAGAGATATCCAAAGGATTTCTGCGGGTAGCCGATGAAAATACATCGCTCACTACGAGGTTCGAGATTTTCATGAGTCTCTCGTCTTACGAAAGCCTCGTAACCCCAAACCTTGATAAGTTCCAACGAGGGAGCTTTCCTTGTCCACATCTCGTGAGGTGTTTTGGCAACCTTCTTTGTAGGGACTAAGTTAAGGATATGGGCGGCAGTCTCTAAGGCATACCCCCATAATGAGATAGGTAGTGAAGCACGACTCATCATGGAACGAACCATGTCCAACAGGGTTTGATTACTCCTCTCAGCCACACCATTCAACTGTGGTGTCCTAGGCGGCATCAATTGCGAAACTATTTCTCATTCCTTGAGATAGTCGTGGAATTCAAGACTTAGGAACTCTCCTCCTCGATCGGATCGAAGCATCTTGATTTTCCTGCCCAATTGATTCTCCACTTCTTGTTTAAACTCTTTGAACTTTTCAAATATTTCTGACTTGTGCTTGATTAAGTAAATATACTTAGGGGTGCAAACGAGCTCGAGCCGAGCTCGAGCCTGATCAGGCTCGGCTCGAGCTCGAGCCTGATCAGGCTCGGCTCGAGCTCGTGTAAGTTATACGAGGCTTGAGCTCGAGCTCGGATCGATTCGAGCTTTCTTGTACTGAGCTCGGCTCGAGCTCGTAAATAATTATACAAGCTCGGCTCGGGCTCGGGCTCGGGCTCGACTCGTTTTTTGTTCGACGTGCCTAAATAAGCTTAAACTCGGCTCGAGCTCGTTAAGAAGCTCGTTTATTATTACCATAAATTCCTAATTCCCTAAATATATTTTTATTTTAATATATAAAAATAATAATAATAAATTATATTATATACAAGCTCATTTAGACTCGCGAGCCTAATCGAGCTTAGTGACATAGGCTCGAGCTCGAACTCGTTTAATAAACGAGCTTAATATTAAGCTCGAGCTCGGCTTGGGCTCGTTTAAAATCAGTTTTGAGTCGAGCTTTTAATGAGCCGATCTCGAGTAACTCACGAGTAGCTTGGCTCGTTTGCACCCCTAAATATACTCATATCTACCATAATCATCGGTGAAAGTCACATAGAAGCGGTTCGCATCCCATGTGGTGGATCTAAAGGGCCCACACACATCGGTGTGTATGAGATCCAATAAACCATCACCCCTCTCACTAGTGCCAGTGAAGGGTGACTTGGTCATCTTTCCAAGTAAACAAGACTCGCACACGTCATCGTCCTTAAGGTCGAATGACTCCACACATCATTTCCTAGGTTATCTACAACCATAACAGTTTCATAAATTCCATTACAAGGTAATGCTTCAAAATATAAAACACCATTTAGATAAGCATAAATCGAACCATTCTCATTATTAAACGAATATCTAAACCCTTGTCTAAACAAACCATGAAATGAAATGATGTTTCTTGCCATATATGGCGAATAGCAATACTTATTTAAATCTAAACCTAATCCATTACTAAGCGCTAGAGAATACACTCCAATCTTGGTGACAGGCGACGATCTTCTGTTCCCCATGATTAGATTTATTCTTCCACGCTCCATATCCCTATCACTTCTTAGTCCCTACAAATCAGAACATATGTGAAAACTGCATCCTATATCAAGAACCCGAGAAATAGCATGTGATGAATCATTAGATTTAATTATCAAGAACCCGAGAAATAGCATGAGATGAATCATTAGATTTAATTGTGTAAATACCTGCGAAGGACGGCTTGATCTTCCCATCCTTGATGGCTTGCAGATATTATGGGCAGCTTCTCTTCCAATGCCCTATTTTGTGGCAGTGGTGGCACTCTGCCTCCTTTGGGTTTGAGTTAGGCTTGGCAGAACCAACTTTGGTTCCGCTAGAAGAGGTACCATCTTGGGGCTTTCCCTTGTGGTGACTATTTGAAGGAGCCTTCCTCTTCTTGCCCTTCCCTTGCCCAATGGCCAAAACAGGAGCAGCGGGTGGAGTGGGATTTAATGCAACAGACTTGTCCTTGAGGTTGCTCTCAGCAGTCCTTAGGAGCCCTTGGAGTTTGCTTAGGGTGACCTCTTCTTTGTTCATGTGGTAGGTCATCCTAAATTGGTTGTAGCACGAGGGCAAGGAGTGAAGAATGATGTCGATTTCCAAATCTTCCCCAAAGTTAACATTTAACTTGCGAAGACGATCAACATACCTCTGCATCTTTTGCAAATGCGAGGTTAGGGATTCTCCACTTCCCATCTTAGCGGTGATCATGTTGGTGATGATCTCATAGCGCTCTTGCCTTGCGCTTTGGCGGTACCTCTCCAGCAAATCTTGGTGCATTTCGTACGGATACATGCCCTCATAGGACTTTTGGAGTTCAAGGTTCATTGTGGCTAGCATGATGTAATGAACTTTCGTTGCATCACGCTCATGGGTCTCAAAGACGGCCATTTCTTCGGGAGTAGCAATTTCCAGATTGATCTTTTCAAGCTTCTCGTCGAGTACATATTCTTTTTCCTTGTAGAGAGCAATCATGCGAATGTATCTTATCCATTCGTTGAAATTTGATCCGTCAAATGTCACCTTTTGACATAGGCTCATTAGCGAGAATGAACTAGCAGCAGCGTTGTTGGAATTTGCGTTAGACATCTGCAAATAGAAAGGAACAAAGTTTGATTAGAATTGAATCCCTAATTAAACACCCAAAATGAGAAATTAGGGCTAGGATCCAACAACATTATCTACATATTAGAAAAGGGACGTTGTAATCCAACATGCAAATAATTTGGAGGTAAGTGAATGACGATTCACTAATTCTTCACCATGAAAAACATAAAAGGTTTAGGTTTTAAATGTATTGAGAATTCCTAGATTCCTTTTTGAGATTCATTGAACTTTTCAATGGCATGTTTAAATCTTGATATGCCCCTCTCGTTTGTGACTGGGATGCCGAGGATCACAAAGCGAGTGTGAATAACCATGCAAATGTACATGGTGCCCTCATTGTTACAGTCACCTATTCGATGTGCCGGTTAACCACACACACTCCATCGAACTATGACAAACAATGAGTCACCCTTTGCCACCTTCGCTTAGAACCAATTAGTGTGCCAGTTAACCACACACGCTCCACTAACTTCTTAGCAAGGGTGCAAAGTGTAATTTCATGGGATTGCATCAATTTAGTTTTGCCTAAAGTAACTAGGATTGAGAATTTTGTAAAAAACGTTTAGTTACTTTATATAGATTCATTATACTTATTAATGAATAGAGGATTGTCCTATCCTACCCGTTCGGCTAACGACCCTCCACCAATCAAGGAAGTGGTGGGTAAGAGTGGATACCCATTAAATGGTCATTTTATAGGCCATAACCTTATACCCCTTTATAGATTGGCTTCGTGAATGAGGCCTACTAACGGTAAGACTAGCATTTTAGTTATAGTTATATATATATATATATATATATATATATATATATATATATATATATATATATATATATATATATATATATATTAATCTTGTAATAATATAATAGTATAGGGTGTATTTTAAACATTTTAAAATACTAGGGTTTTAATTTCAATTTAAAATTTTCGAAAATTTAAAACCTTTAAATTAAAATTTTAAATATTAAACCTCTTGATTTAATAATTATCTAAATTAAACAATTAATTTGAATTACTAAATCATAAAGGATTATCTTAAATTAAACAATTAATTTGATCCTAATCCCTTAAATCCCTCTAGATTTCAAAAATCATGGGATGGAATAATTCAAAATCTTTAATTACCATATTTAACCATTAAAAGATAATTACAAGATATGGGATTATCCAAATCCCTAAAATTTAGAATCTTATCTTGGGGAGGAGGCATATTTCGAAAATCCTAGGGTTTGCAAACCCTATATTTTGAAATCTTGGGCAAAAAGGAAAGGGTTTGAAAATCTTTATCAAAATTCAAAAACTAGGGTTCAAGAACCCTAATTTCGAAATCCTTGCCTCCTAGGGTTTATTGGCCATAAACCCTAAAGTGTTAAATTCATAAAATTGTATAATTCTAATTGAAAACAATTTAACCATAATCTCTGATACCACCAAGTGGCCGATTTCCTAAGGCCTAAGGGGTCTTTATATAGGGTATAGATTAGGGTTTCAGTCCTTATCCTTATCTAGTTGCTTGCCCAGTAAGCAACCCATAAGATAAGCCTAGAAGCCTTATCTTTGGACGAATTCTAAGGCCCTATCACCTTGAATTCGTCCACCCTATCCATGGGGCATCCATTGCCCTAATTTGCAATTATCACATAATTACAATTTAGCCCCTCTAGTTTAATTAATTACATTTGATCACAAAATTAATTCTTAATTAATTATTGACCAATGTTAATTAAACAAATATGATTTCTCCTTTAATATATTATTCTTATAATATATTAATAAATCATAATAACCTCTTTCTCTATTATTTCTCCAGTCAAGTTGTTTTGGTGAAGGCAACCCAAAAGGACCATGCACAACCGGGTCAAGTACTTACCAAATATGGTTACGGGCTTAGACACTAATCCAACAGTTACGATATTTTGGTAAGTTAGAAGTCCTTATGTACCCGGCTTCTTGAATATTTAACTTGCTATTTATAAATTATAGATTACATGCAAGAGAGTTTGAAACTGATGTGAAGAGAAAGAAATTTATCTTGCAAGAGAGTTTGAAACTGATGTGAAGAGATTATTGATTACTTGCTATTCTTGGTGTCAATTACATGAAACATCTACTCCTTAAATAGTAAAGGAGAGACATGGTACAAACCATGAAAACATTCCAAGGACTAGTTAATACTAAGTGTTTGACAATTTTGACACTTCAAATATTTACTTGATTTAGTCCTAAGAACTGTTACATCAACTAAACTCAAAAACCATTAAATGCTTGTACATACTCAAATTTCGGAACATCTTCATATTGGATTCAAAAGGACTTCAGAGCTCTGAGCTCTTCACATCTCGAACTGATGAATTTACTTTGGATTTGCTTTGGTTCGGATTACTAAAGGTTCACTTCTTATGCATTAACATGGTCCTTCATGCAAATTGGGTGGGGCATGTTATGTATGTGGACAAGGCCCATTAGGTAGTTCAGGCGGGGCCCATTATATAGTTTGGAGCGGGGCCCATTTGTATACATGTATATGTATTGTAATATATAGTATCTTGGAGAACTCATTAAGTCTAACGCTTACCCAGTTGTTATAAATGTTTTTTAGGCACTTCGTTGAAGTGCAAGGTTCACACGCACATTTACAGTCATGTTCCACATAATGTAAATTATACTCTGATGTAATTGAATGTTTTGAACAAATAAAAATGAAAATTTTGATGTTGAAAATTGGGACGTTACAAACATCCTATACTAATATTCGAGTTGAACATAGACTAATATTAATTTAAATTTGTCTACCCTTATAAATCAAGGGATTTAATCTTTTGCTAGAATTTTGGGGTTTAGTTAACGCTTGAATTTCTATTCAAAGTTTAGTTTCTTCAATGTCATATGTATATCCAACCCATACAAATTTTTAGGTTTTGAGATCGAAAAATAATTATTGTGGATAAAAGTCAATTTCTACATTATTTATATATAGTAATTTAAGGTAAAAATAAATATGTAACCATAATATATAATGATTTCTATATGTTAACACAAAATAATAATACAAAGTTACTATGCTAAATCAATGAATTTTTTTTTCTCTCTCATATATATATATATATATATATATATATATATATATATATATATATATATATATATATATATATATATATATATATATATATTGCAACATGTACAAACATCTCATGCTGCGTCTTACTAAGGAACGGATCCCATCACTTTCCTTTTCCCTCAAGGCCCAAAATTAAATCCAGAGCTCACTCACTTAGCCATTCACTTCCACATCTTCTCTCTACAAACCCTAAACCGTCGCCGTCTCCCACCTTACCGTCGCATATCTCTCCGATGTTTTCCCCCAGCTTTCGCCCTTTCTCTAAATATCCGTAACCAGTATAAATTTCCACATTCCCTTATTCCCCTAATATCCATTCTCTGTCCTCGCTCTCCTTTTCTCTCTCTGGATAGTGTTATAATCTTTTTCGTGTTCTTTGAACTTAGTTTTTATTATTTGCTGTTTTTTGTTTATGGGTGGCTTTGATTTTTGATTTGAAGTCTATTTTTCATTTTTTTGTGTCAATATACAGAACGATGAACAAGTTGAGTATTTTAGGACGAGCGAAGCATATGACCTAGAGGAAGACGCTTCGATTTGATCTGTATGTTTTATTTTGCTGCTTCAATTTTTTCCCTTCTTAAAGAGTCTTCTTCTATACAGGCTTCATCCAACACAAGATTTGGCAACTAATGGAACTCTCTATATGTGTGTATGTGTGTGTGTCCAGGTAACCCCTCCCTCTGTCACTATGTTCTTAGTATTCTAATGCAATATGTTTGTGTGGGTATTTTTTTATGGTTTGGATAAAGTTTTCAAGTCAGAGATTTCTATTTCTTGTGGCTGGGAAACTTCAATTTCTTGGTTTTCAATATGTTGGATTAATCTATGTCTATTTTTTCTGGGTTCTTCTATCGTGCTAAAAAAACTAAAATTTTTATTTAAACCTGCAAGACATGCAAAAGAAACACCCAGATTGATGTTCCATTTTGTCTCTTAAGATCTCTCGTGGGCCTG